>NC_065407.1:10000000-10304230 GCF_024362695.1 Pectinophora gossypiella
CTAAAGTATTTCTGCAAGCTCTTTATAAGTTGCGTCATATCATACAACACTGACGTCACTCGTGTTGTCCCTAGATGGCGTTGTAACAGATTGGTTATGAAAGCATCTCAGAGTACAGGGTTTCGATTAAACAATACTACAACTAGATATCGAGTCGGATGTCAAAATCGGAAAGTGAAATAAGACCCCACTGACCAGTGAGAATTTACTTGATTGTATCGTAACTGCACTTTATTGCTAGCTCATAAGGTTTCTATTAGATCGAATTATTCCTAGTTTTAGATTGTTTCCCCGCATTTTAATGTATGAACGGTGCCATAATTCTGCAGTTTTTATTTTGTGAGCCGTTATCTAGTTGGTATTGTTGATGAAAAGGTTTGGGGGCAGGGGAGATAGTAAAACGTGTGAATACTCACGAGTGTCTCGGCTGTGCGAGCAGTGCCGCAGGATCGCGCTTCTTGATCTCACTCTCTCGCACCGCCTCTGTCATCGACTTGAACGCAGAGTTGTGGATGCTGTAACGTAATTAGCAATATATTGATAAATAAAATACTAGGCGCACTCTTTCCCACATTAAATCAAAGAGGACTTGTGAAATGTATCTAAAAATAATAATAATCAAAATTGTTTATTTTTCAGCATCTTTTTTTAGGATCTACAGAGAACTCCAATGAAAAAATAAGACTGTGACTGTGATATTTGCTCACGCAGAACAGGCCTCCTATCAAAATCGCAGTAGGTATAGTTTATTTCCGAAGTACTGTAGATAATAATCGTTTAGGATTAGGAAAAATAGGACGGACCTGTAAAGGATTCGGGGTTACAAATAACTTTTTCAACGACCTTATACCAAACATAACTGTTACTTAAAATAAAAAGAAACCGAACCGTTTTCGTCATCCATAGCTCCGTTGCAATTGTCCAAGATTATACACAGGATATGTACATTAATATACACTGTACAATTCATAGGTTTTCATAGAAGCGTACGTAGTCGCCGCGGCGCACCTTCACACCGAGTCTACCTAGCATCAACAGTATAGCATTAGTCAATATACTACATATTTTATATACTTTTAATATGCATACAAATTGCGTATTACAACATTATTTAAGAACGTCTAGGGCCGTGTACTGAGATTTTACTGGCAGCAACTTCTCCTCGGCTGTCTGTACACGTTGAGAAGCAGTAGTTTTAGTTGGACGAGACGTTCGACAAAAATATATTTATATAAAAATTGACGATTCAAAGCGATACTACGTTACCAACTGAATAAAGATATTTTTGAGTTTGAGTACACGTCTGCGTTCTATGGGGAACCTTTCAAACGCAGAATTCCATATCCAAAATACCTAAAGGCGATTTGTTACATAAATTAGAATAACTACCTACTTACTTTTCTAATGTGCGTGTATTTATATAATATATTCTAATGTTCTAGTTATGATTCCGAATACTATCATGTATATCAACTTTGTACTGTGACTGACTATCGATTTTATGCCGTCGAGGAATCGAGTCTAGTGTACAGAGTTTGATAATAGCGGCCACCTGTTTGCTTCTGGCGTACGGTCGGCAGTGGCGATTCGCGAGACTGTCGGGAGGTGGCGGAGGGGCTAGTACTGGGTATGGCGAAGGACTGAGGGCCGCGGTAGACGGACATCCTCGGCAGCATGATGTCGTAGGTGCGGGGGAGGGCGTGGTGGTGCGGCGCGCGCAGGTAGCGGTGCCGCTTGTGGCGGTGGCGGTTGGCCAGCCGCATGAAGCTGGCCGTGCTGGGCGTGGGCCGCAGCAGCGCGCCCGTCATGGCGCCGTACTGCGGCGCGTCGCGCGCGCCCGCCGTGCGCCCGCCGCTGTTGCATAACTTACTTTATAAGCCGGCTCTACATTCGCCTGTGACACAGACGCGACTCGCATGTAGTCTCTGCTCGAAATACATCGCCCTCTACGCGGTATTTAGGGTTCGCGCTAACAAGTTTTCAAGGGTCACCGAACTGTGTCCCATTCGTCGATAATTTATTTCCCGCTAAATTTAGCCCTATGTCTAGCCGCCTTATTACAAAACGAATACCAAAGATAATACCAGGGTTAAAATTTAGTAATTCATAATGATTATTATATGAAGAATCTGCGGCACTAACGTCACCGTTGCAGGACTTCTTTTACGGCGCGGACTATTGTTTTAAACCTGGTATAATTATGTCTTCGTTTTGTAATAAGGCGGTATATATCTATCAAGCATTGTCTTTTTCTTAAACATATAAATCAAATGTTCAGTTTTTTTCCGCATGAGTCGTTTGATTCGATACATAGTAAGTAGGTAGACCAAATGTTTTGTGCCACGTATGTTGATCGTTTAGTGTCCGCTGGCTTCCTCGTAAGAAAAAATCATCAGCACACGGCTCCTCTGTACTCTATCTCGCTGTCACATTATCTAGGTAACTTAAGGACGATGTTTCGGGATAAGTTAGGAAGGTCATGGAAAGGATTAGGATTCTAAAAATAAGTAATAATTAGGCTTAATATTAAATGAAATATTTGCATGATAGAGCTTGTAAAATAACCATTTTTAGTGAACAGTCTAAAAAAGCCACCTCAAAGTAATTCATCTAAAAAGCAATATTGCAATATGACACTTGCGCATATAAAATTAAATGTCAAATACAATACTAGGCACGCTAAGCAGTTGGTTCCAGTTACTACTTACTGATGTAAGTAAGTAGTCGTTACATGAGCCATGTCAGGGGCCTTTGGCGGCTCAATAGTAACCCTGGCACCAAGGTTGATGAGGTTGGTATTCCACCTCACAATCCACACGACAGAAGAAGAAGAAATACGAGTAAGTAAGTTGAAAGATTTTACCCGTCCATGCGTAAGGCAAGATTCTTCAATCGCCCGTCCCTTACAAATCATAAAAAAATATATACAACCCACACGATATAAGAGAAGATAGAAGAATAGCAATGCAGCTTTTAGATGAATTGCTTCGGTTTGGCCTTTTTAGACCGCCAGATGTCGTTATAATATGAATCAATACTTACACAGTGACGATGACGTCCGGTATGAGGGTGGCGATGGGAATGAGGACCAGCCCCAACCAGAACAGGAGCGAGGAGAACACCATGCGGTCCATGCCACGCATCACCGCGCCGATCAGGACTATTGGGAATATGTTGCTGGAAAAACATATTGTTTTAATGTATGTACACCACACATGTTTATGGAACACGTTGTTCGTGCGTCACCCAACAGGGTCCACATAATATCAGCATCGTGGTTCATGCCGCGACTTGTGCTGAGTGAGGCCCTTTTATCTCAGGACGTCCACCACCACCTTTTGATCATTTCGACAAACATCCGTCTTGCTTTTTTGTCATTGTTTTAGTGGAAATTTGATATGATGTTGCTGTCTTTTTTTTGTGTGTGGCGTCCTTTTCCAAAATAAACTATTTTTATTCTATTCTTTCTATTCTACATGCTCGATTCTGATCCCGGGACAAGCTCGAAGCTCGATTTTGCTAGCACATCAAAGTGGCCGGCACTTATTGTAGCTCAGAGATAAATATAAAACAGATTTCTGTTAATACTACGTATATAGTTACCTGTAGATAAGTATGAATATGAACCACATGGCGACGGAGCCCCAGATGGCCACGTGCGTCACCCACGTCCACGAGTGAGTCGCCAGGCCTGCCTTCAGGCACACTGTCAGCACCACGTACTAAAACAATATCAACAAATTGGTCATATCAGGTAGGTAAACCTAGCTCAGACGCTGGTGGGAAGCGGAGAGTTGCCGTTCTATCACTGCTGAGGATCGATTGTATGGGATCTTCCTCCACTGGGTTCGGTTCTGTGCCATATGTACAGGTCTTTGTATAGGGCCCCCATCTACGTGCTTGACCTGGTCCACCCAACTGATCGGCGCTCTTCCTCTGGCACGCTTACCCTCAATCTGGCCCAGAAGAATGTGCTTCTCTAGACAGTGCAATGGGGATCGCATTATGTGCCCAAAGGAGCTCTCCTGGCATGTGTTATTCCTTAGGGTGGTACTAATAAACTAATCTCAGCTTCGAGACTGCCCTCAAGATCATGTCAATGTGACAGTTCTCATATAAAAACAGAGACTTGAGCATGATCTTGAGGGCAGTCTCACCTGAGATTCTTTTATTAATACCATCCATATAAAAATGTTTTTAATACAAATCATTACCTCATCATCATAAACTTGCAGCTATTGTTTATACGAAGTCCTAAGATGGACATGATAAGTCTTATACATTGTTTTAAGTTTACGCGGTTATTATCATAATTAAAGCACATAATAACGGGTTCTTACCGCGTTTAAATGGGGATATGAGACTCCCGATATTTCGACACTGTTGCAAGTGCCATGATCACGGGATGACTGATGAACACACATACATACACATGGTTCCGAACATTCCGATATCAAAAACATAAACAAGCGGCAAAGAAAGAGGGTAGACAGATATGTCTGCCCGTAGAAAATTATGGATCTACCTATTCCACTCCAATCTCATCAGTCATCCCGTGATCATGGCACTTGCAACAGTGTCGAAATATCGGGAGTCTCATATCCCCATTTAAACGCGGTAAGAACCCGTTATTATGTGCTTTAATTATGATAAATCTTGTGTGACAATCAGTGATATTTGTATCACCAACAGTGACTGCAAGTTGTCTTTGATTAGGTTCTTGTGGCTCTGCCCACCCCATTAGGGATTATGGGAGCGGGTTTATGTGTGTATGAATGTATGATGACAAGTGATCAATTACCTATCGCCCATGACAAATGTCCAACATGTATAAGAAATATTTTATGTCTTTTTTAATGAACGTCTAGGACCCTGTGCCGAAGTTTTTCTTGTAGCTTCTTTTTCCCGACTATACAGGTTGTGAGAAGCTGACCGCAGCTTAAAACTACCGAGTTTTAGGTTCGTTATGTAAAAAATGACGATTCAAAGTGTTATTTTGTTACATACATATATAAACTTACTCCTATTTCCCACCGGGTTAGCCGAGACTATGGAATTCCATTTGCTTCGATCATGACACACTTCTCTTGCTTCCTCCACATTCATCAATCGTTTCATACACACACGCCGGTTCGGTGTAACTATGTTATCTAATGAATAAAGATATTTTTGTATTTGAATACCGTGTAAACGAAGTTGCCAAGCACCAAGTAGCCGCCGTCTCGTCCGTTGGGCCAGAGCACGTGGTGTGACGTCAGCAGTACCGGCAGCCAGAACAACAATATGGAGTGCAGCAGCGAGTTGACCGCCCACACCCAGAACACGCGCACGTTGAATAGAAGACCTTGTTGCGATGGTAGATACAGGATCGGGTGCTGTGGGAAGTAAAAACAGATTAATATAACATAACATAAGCAGCCTATGTACACCCCGATGCTGGGCACAGGCCTCCCCTCAATCAACCGAAGGGGGTATGGAGCATACTCCACCACGCCGCGCCACTGCTGGTTGGTACAGGCATTTGGGCTATTATCCCGGGGACCAATAGCTTAACATGCCTTCCGAAACAAAGATTATGTAGAAGGAAATCAATATAAAAGACCCAAGCAAACGACACACAAAAAAGATCACTGTGGTTCTGTGGTCTAACAGTTTGCTTCTCGAGGAGCGTCGGTTCATACCCCGGTACCGAACTTGCACCAATGAATTATTAATTGCTATATCTAAAGTGAAACATACTGGGGAGTTAAAAATGCCACATCAAAAAAGCAATATTGTAATTTGACATTTGAGCATATAAAAGTAACTGCGCAATGTCAACAAATGTCAAATACCAATAATGCTTTCTTAGATGAATCGCTTCTACGTGAACTTTTAACCCCCCTGTTTAAACATACTGTAGAGGTATATTTATTTAGTCAAAGTAAACTTACCCTCAACATGATCTCGGGCGAACACAGTTTGTCGAACAATCCGATGGCAAAGGGCGGTAGTGCTGTGAATATTACGTTGTAGAACCCTATCGTCCATCTCTCGAACAGGATTTGACCGGACCTGGCAACATTTATAACAGTTGAGGATTCTAATATGGAAGGTTCAGAAAAATATTGAAAAAAAAAACAAAAAAAAAATGAAGTATGTTTGTCTACCTGAGCAACAGGGGGTTTAAAACGCCCACATCAAAACAATTCATCTAAAAAAGCAATATTGCTATTTGTCTTGCATACTTACTTCATATAAATATCATATATATAAATCAAATATATGTCAAATTTCAATATTGCGTTTTTAGATGAATTGCTTCGATGTAGCCTTTTTAACTCCCAAATCATTTTAACAATCGCTAGACCCACAACCAGCGAAGCTAGCTAGTTGGAAATCAAGGCAGATAAACGATCAGGGTTACTTTTACATTTTTAACACATTTCGGGGCATTTTCGTATCAACAGTGGCTGCAAGTTGTCTTTGATTACTTGTGGCTCTGCCCACCCCATTAGGGATTACGGGCGTGAGTTTATGTATGTATGTATGTTCGGGGCAGATCGTCTATAGGCAATGTCTCGAATCCAAATGTCATACGTGTTACAAGTGAAAGGTCAATCACCCGTGGTCTGTGTGATACTGTGTCCCGGAACGTGTCAATGTGTAAGGTTATAAGAAGAACGCGTGATTTACATCGTAGTGTCACTAGTTCGAATCCCGGCTCGGCGCTAAACCACTGAATTCGGCTTTATGAGTTTGAATTCATGTTTGCATCATAGATAATTGATATCACGAGGTTTGCAGGATTTGGGCCTGGTATATTCTATACACCTCTGCCTATCTCTTGGGGGATGCTATGTTACGTTGTTATAATAAAATCCATAGGTCTCACCATGCGGAGTAGATGGCGAACCAGAGTTCGATGACGTAGAGGCAGATGTTCTTGTAGAAGGAGTATAGAATCAGCTTGCTGATGCGCGAGTAGTTCCACGCGCCGTGCACCAGCAATAGGCGGAGGAGGAACCGGAACTGAAATGGAAACAACATTCATTCATATTTACAAAAGATGCCCAATGGGGAGACCCTGAGCGGAGGTTCGCGCCCAACTAGGCACCCTCAGGCCTGTTGTCTTAAAACGTTGTACCGGGTGAGAGCCTTCAGCGCTCCTCATTTGTCCGGTCAAGTAGTTAATGCCACCTGCGGCAAATCTACAAAAAAAACATTGGGAGAGCCAAAGGTCATGAAAACGCATAAAATGAACCGTATGGTCATAGAATAAAGATGTATAGAACAGTAACTCTGCCCCGCACTAACTCTTGTTGGGCACCGACCTCGCCCGTCTGGCCTGACTCTCTCTCTTAGCCGGCTTTTAGGACAAGAAGGATATGGCGATGTGCTGGTAACTTATCATTCCAAAGTTATACACATGATACGTGTACGTTGTGATACGTATGTATCTATCTACGAAAAACAACATCAAGACTGACTACACGGAATCATCCTGAAGTCTTGTGGTTTAGCTACGCGCGGAAAGTAATATCGTTTTCTACGGCCCAACAAACGTAACTTGATTAAAATGGCATATCTTTTGACAAAAGATACGATATAATACGTCATTTTAATCAAGTTACGTTCGCACTAAGCGATGTATTATTCTCTGTCCAGCTGTCATTCTAATCATTGAGTTGATTGGACTATGAGCTACAGTTATTGGTGAAATATGAAGTATTCAACAATAATCTGTTATTCGAACCCTACATACCAACAACAACAACAATCCCAACAAGGGGATAAAGGATTAGAAGAAGGAAGAGGAACCTGTGCGATGCTGTAGTCGGAGGCGCAGACAGCCTGCAACCCCTCTACTCCGGAGATGCCGACGCCCACGGACGCGCGCTGTATCATGGCCACGTCGTTGGCGCCGTCTCCAATCGCCAACGTCACAGCGCCAGTCGCCGCCGATACCATTTCTACCACCTGGCAACAACAACGCATAACGTTAGGGCGATGTCCCGATTCTAAGTGTCATACTGTTTTGAATGAAAGTTTAAAGGGGGTCAGTACTCGCAAAAGTGTTAAGTGTTAGATACATTGTACATTGGATGCGTCGAGGTGAAGCGTCGATTTCTTGACAGATACTGAAGTAATACAAAAGAGCAAATATACGTTAAGTTTTGAAGTTGAACTTTATACAATTTAATAATTCTATATCCAGTCAGTGTCAGTCGTATTTCTATGGCAAAATTTCTCAAATTTAAAGCTGACTGTAATAGATATACATACCTCTGCCTTCTGTATGGGTGAGACTCGACAACACACGACGACTTTGCAAGAGATGCACAGGTCTAGGAAATCCTTTTTCAAGTCGCACCCCATCGCGTACTTGAGTGTCTTCCCGTCTATGAACAAGCCGACGTCGTTCTGCTTGCGTAAGTTGTCGCCGAAGTCTACCACGTGTCTTGATAATGTTTCTCTTGTGCCCTGCGTAATGAAAAAATACCCATACATTATTTGAAAAATTGATGACTTTCGACACCTATACGTAAAGAAATCTATGGTGCAAAAACTAGCAATTGAAAACAGCAAGAAACAACAAACAGGGTTTGTAACTCTGAATGTTTGTCTGTAACTCTTGCAGTAACTTTATGCTGGACAATAGGAGCCAGGTAATACGTATAAACCACCAGCGGAATCATATGTATTTCAAGAAGATGGTCCATGGGCTGATCACCTATCTCCATAATATCGTGATCACTTTGATAATTCTCTTCTTATCGCCTTTAGGGAACATGATGAGTTAATGCATGTATTGTACATACATCGAGGCTGTCCTCGTTGAGCAGTATGAGCGGCATGGCGGAGTGTATGAGCCGCGCGGAGTGCGCGATGTTGATGGCGGTCTCCTGCTTGTCCCCCGTCAGCACCCACACGTGGATGCTGGCCTTTAGGAGCGCCGCTATGGTGTCGGGCACACCGTCCTGGATATAAACATTACTTGACATTTTATATAGCACTGAAAGGGAGGACAGAGATGGCCGACCTAAAGTAAATGGGACCAATGACGACGATGAAGACGCGTGACTTACAGCGTAGCAAAGAATAAGGAATAATACTACGTACAGAACGGCAACTCTCCGCTGCCCACCAGCGTCTGAGGCTCAGACTCTGAGCTAGGTTTACCTCACCCCGTTAATTGTATGGCGTCAGACGTCACAGATGCGCGTGTACGATAACTTCAATGTGTGGTGTCTGTGTAAACCGAGGTTTTTTGTATGAAGTGTCCGGGGTGTGACCGTAGCGTTTCGGCTCGGGTTCTAAACCACTAAATTCGATTTTATGAGTTTGAATTCATGTTTGGATCATCGATAATTGATATCATGTCATTTCCAGGATTTGTGCCCGGCTTATGGCTCGCCTCCTACAACATGGAACTTAAACAAAACTGGCGCGGAGTGAGTGTACTTATACACCTCTACGGAGGCTTGCTTACTTGAAGGGGTAGCCCTTCGGGGATTTAGGCGTGATGCTATGTTATGTAATAGCAGAGTAATGAAGAATTGGAAGGATTGTGAATATGTGGCGACAAGATCAATTGAGTCTCATATCATATCATATCATGCGTTAAACGCGTGAGTTTATTTATGCTGTTTCCTATAGTTTACCTGTAGTTTGTCTTCAATGGCTGTAGCTCCGAGTAGCTTCAGGTTGTTCTCTATGAGAAGTGCTGCTTCCTCGATCTTCTGTTCGCGGTCCTGGATCGCTATGCTCGCTTTGTGGTACATGTTTGACCATTCCTGAAAATAACAACTTCCACTGGTGAAAACCGTATAAAAATCCGTTCGGTAGTTATTTAGTTTATCGCAAACAGACAGGCGCGGCGGCGGGTTTTTGTTTTATAATTAAGAAAGCGCGATGAAGCGCGGGCACTCAGTTCATCTTGCGATGAATTTACCTAACTGGGAATATAGTAGTAAGGTTATATTATTGACGGTACCTCATAAGCCTCATTAGATATGTCAGTGTACGCGAAGACGAGCGTGCGCAGTCCCTCGGTGGCGAAGTTCTCTAAGTGCGCGAGAGTGGCGTCGGCGTAGCGCGCGTTGTTGGGCCCGCCCGACAGTCGCGGGTAGATCACCGAGTCCGCACCTTTGCAGTACAACTTGATTTGACCTAGAAGCAGTGTGGGCAAATATTGATGGCTATTTATTATGTTTTCTCTGACTATATCTATGCGGGGTGCAAGACGAATAATGACCTAAACAATTATATTCCTTCTTGTTATAGGGGGAGTTACAATTTCAATCGTTATTAAGTTGCGATTTTTTTAGGCTTAGCTGTTTTATCACAAGCTGATGGAACAACACGCGTAACCCTACTTACTTACATTGGGAGATAAGATATAACAGTTCTACACAGCACTATAATCGGGAAAAATCGATATGCAGCATAAAAGGCAACCCTGTCCCTACTACCATGAACTACTTTAAAATCTCCAAAGTCCACTTTTTACTTACCAGAAGGCGTCCTAACGAGGACAGACATTCGTTTCCTGGCAGATGTGAACTCGATGACGTTAAGTACGGTAAACTCCTGTTTCTCGCCACCGAACGCGCGGATGGTCACCGTATGAGGAGTTCGCGTCTCGAACACGTAGCCGAAATCCGCTGCACCCAGTACTAAGGCGCGTTCATCTGTGGAAATAAAAAGGGTATTGTGAATCTTTAAAAAAGATATGAGGGCTTAACCATGGCGGTCGTGTGAATTCACTACATACGTTGCGTTTGAAGTGTCTATAATGTAGTTCGCTCGGATTATATTTAACAATTTATAGAAATAGAAATGTTTGTCACTTGACTGACCTTCTGACAAGATTTTGTAAGATATTCTGCAAAGCACATAACGAATTACACTGACTGGATCAGATGGATTTTGTATATCTTCTGGAGGTACAAAATACCACATTGAAGCTTTTAGATACCTTGTAGCTTGATAGTAATCATCTTCACTGTATTTTTTTTTAGTTATTTTATAGTTAGTCTTGTCACTTATTGTTGGAAGTTGGTACATGAGCCATGTCAGGGGCCTTTGGCGGCTCAATTATAACCCTGACACCAGGGTTGATGAGTTGGTAATTCACCTCACAACCTGTGGGATAGAAGAAGATTCCCGAGAAATGAGTTTCGGAGGTGTGTGACCCAACTTGTATCGGCTGGTTTTCCGAGTGAGTTGGAGAGTCAGACAGGCAGTCGCTTTTATAAAAATAAACCGGACCTGTCAAATCTTCAGCTTAGGTAAGTGGATCTCGTGAAAACGGGATAATGCCAGGGAGATGTTGATGATGATCTTGTCTTTCAATCTTTTTAAAGGCTATGGCTGGTATGTACCTGGAGAAGCAGCATGGTAGTTCATCTTGCCGTCCTTGTTCTCCGGTATGACTGTGTGACAGACAGCGAGCATGGTGAGGAACTCCGTTATGACGGGTGCCGTCGGGTGGTTCCTGTGTAAGTTCTGGTACAGAAGCGTGTCTTCCAGACGCTCGTGGCGCCCTGGCTTGCTGTATACCACCTGGAAATTGGAAAAAGTAAAATATTTTTGACGTTTTTCGTTGTTTAAGGTTCCGTACTCAAAATTTTAGATATAAGAAATAATAATTGAAAAGCACGTGAGTACCTCAGCAATAGAGCACTTTTGGAAGTCCATAATGTTGCAGGTGAGCGTGCCAGTCTTGTCGCTGAAGATGTACTTGACCATGCCGAGTTCCTCGTTCAGGTTGGAGGTGCGCGCCTGCGCAGGCGTGTCCGTCGGCTCGTGGTACATCTCGCTGTCCATCGATATGAACTTTGCCTGTGGAATAGTAACATTATAAGTACGGTCGCTTCCAAAAAATAGTAAAAATTTGTATACTGAACACTACCGCATAACATATTTGATACTAGCTGTCCGCCTGCGACTTCGTCGGCGTCATGATTCTAACTTTAAAATGACAAACTTTCATACAGACTTTCAACCACTTTTTTAACCCCTTGGGGGTTGAATTTCGAAAAATCCCGTCTTAGAGGTCCTGAGGTATATACGCATATATTTTTAGACGTGACCGTATCTTTACATAACAATTTTGAATGTATGATTTCTGCCTATCTTTGGTTTATGGCTTAAAATGGGCCACACATTGCGTAGGGATTAAATAATGAATGTTAGATATAATAGGCATTTTTGCATATAGCAACAAGGGCCTTCGCAGACCGGAGGGGCTACCACGACAATCTGATATCTGGTAAACATCACTATTCGGAAGAATTTCAGAGAATAGAAGGGAATATTATCTTGTTTCATACTTGATTTTTCCGTTGTCGTGTTTTAGTTTTCAAACTTATTAAAGCAGTACCTGTCCCATGGACATACAGGTGCGCAGAGGGGAACGACTGCGTATGTCTACTCCCCTCTGTGTCGCTTTTTGCCTTTGTGTGATTCAAATTGTGAGAGAAGAGCAATTTCCATATATTATTTAAACAATAAAGAAAAAAAAAATACTTACTTGAAAAAACCTAACTATTTCTGCAGTAACTTGTAACGATATGGGTATAAGATTGTTGTATAATATTAAAAAAGTCAAAAAGTTGAATCCGAAATGTGTATTTTGCGCCTCTGAAACAAAAAGAAAAAAACGCGTCAGTAGGAAAATGTAGGACTCCAATATCTTCATTTAGCTTAAAGTTTGATATAAGTGCATGTACATATTTTTTTTTAAAAATTACACTTCATTTTTCATGGTTATTAATTAGAATACCGTATTATATTCGCCAAATTATTTCAATTTTTGTTTAACTTTAATTTACTTATAACATAAAACATAAACAGACGATATACGCCCGACAGCTGGGCACAGGCTTCCACTCAATCAACCGGAGGGAGTATGGAGCATACTCCACCAGGTTGCTCCACTGCGGGATGGTAATGTGCTGACATACATGAAAATGCTTTAAATAGTGTCTATGTGTTTAATTCAATTCACTACACTATATTGCATATAAACACAATATGAAGGACGCAATAATTATGTTCTTATCTTATGTCGCGATCAGAGCCAGGATGTTTTAAAGAAGGGCCAGGTTTAGAGTGCTCTGAACCGGCGAGCGTGCATGAGGTCTTTGATGAGAGTGGAACAAACAGTGGAGAAAGAAAGTGGTGAGTCAGGATCGTTAAGTGGAACTCCGTGGTATCTGCCTCTCTGATCTTACGTATTTTATGTCAAGGTTATTCACTGTATTAAAAAAGTCATACTAACCGTCAAGGCCAATGTACCAGTCGGTCTTGGTGCGCCGCGACAGCCACAGCTCGTTGAAAGCGGCGCTGAGCAGCGACAACAGTAACAGGATCATGAACAACATCAGGATGTGTGTGTTCGTCTGTCTGTCTATCGACGACCGCTTTAGTGGGGCTGGAAAAACAAAACACAACACTTTAATGCATATTTTTAGATAAAAAAGAATTTGAGTTCGCAGAACGCTTGCCTCTCACTTTGAGGTCGCAGGTTCGAATCCAGCACAGGCCTAAATCAATGATTGTCGAATATGTTTTCGAATCCACGTTTGGATCATAAATTATTATCACGTGCTCAACAGTGAAGGAAAATATCATGAGGAAACCGACATTCCCGAGAAATGTATTTTCGGAAGCATGTGACCTGTATTGGGCTGGCTAGGCTAGGTCAGACAGGCAGTCGCTACTGTAAAAAACCGGACCTGTCAAATCTTCAGGTTAGGTAAGCGGACATTGTGAAAACCGGGATAATGCTAGAGATGAGTTAGAAAAAGAATCTATCGACCTAATCTCGAAATCACTATGGTTATGAACGTCACAACACTAGCTGAATTTTTGACAGATCAAATTCTTAACGCTTATTGAGACTATTGTAAAATGTTATCTTATAGAAATATAATCACTTATAGTACTGAAATGGTCTTTCACGTAACAACATATGAGCTAACGACGATTATATCCCAATTGGGGTAGTTAAATTAAGATGAATTAAGTACCCACGCCTCACTGAGCTTTCTGTGCAACCCGGTGTTTTAGTGAAAACTACACTTAAGATAAATTAATAGCTCATTGGTGCAAGCCTAGTACAGGGCGCGAACTGGCGTACATCCTTCGCAAGATGAACTAAGTACCCACGCGTCACCGAGCTTTCTGTTAGACGTTAGACCAACGTGTATGTGTGTGTGTGTGTTACCTTTAGTGGAGTTCTTCATTAGCTTGGTCTCGTGTCCGGTGTAGATGACAATGCCGTATATGTATGCCGTGTTGCGCAGCATGGCGCCGCGTAGCAGCATCTGGTCCAAACCCAGCGGGATTGTCCTGACAGACAGAATGATTTTATACGAGTACTAAAGAAGATTTTTCCATTAAAAATAAATCAAATTGACTCTCGTAGGTAATATAATGAACAATCATACGGGTAAAAATAAAATAGAAACTCTTAAAAAAATTAGAATTCCGGTGCAAGTAAGTTATTATCATTAAAAGAAAAAGCATCAGATTACTCCAAAAGGGCTTTTAGTATGATTAGTGACATATGTCTCTTCTTTTTTGTACTAAGCTGTATACCGTTAGTGCGAAAGAGACACCATATCTCTGTTCTGCAGCTGTTTTTCAAATCATGCTACGTTTTAACATGTCAGGTATAAGTTAAATAACATTAGATGTATATATTTTTTGCCAATTCTTTGACTTCCTTATAAGACAGAACGTTCGCCTTCTCTTTCATTTGTTTCATGTAAGCTCTTCTTGGTCTTTTTTTTTTAATTAAGATGGGTTTGCTCTTGACTTCGTTCTTCCACAAGAAGACGAGATCGACGTTGGAACAAGCTATTGGTCTTCCTCTCTTTCCTTGTATTTTCCATTCCAGGATGCTTTTAAAAAATTCGCCATATCTTATTAAGGGTCCAATAATCTTGCCTTTTCTATACTCATTAACTCTCAATATTTGTCCCAATACCCTTACTCTTCTTCAAAGTCAAAGAATTGGCCTTTGTTAGACAAGAACGGAAAATGCTACACGGACAAGAGCATGGCTTTTATTTTAATGATGACGAACGTACTTGGAATTAGTCTCCTTAAGGAAGCCGTTGAACTCGTAGAGGTGCCGGTTGGGCGGCTCGCACTGCACAGTGGCGCGGAATCCGGCCAGCGCCGCCGTGTTGTCCAGGCGAGCCGTGTCCGTCTGCGCCTGCCGGATCTTCAGGTTCGTTTCCCCGTCCAGGTTGGACGTCTCGATGAACGATATGCCCTGCGGTTCGCTGGAGACAAACGTATTATTTTTATTGTATTAACAGTCTATCTCTTCTACTATCGTGTGGGTTGAGAGGTGGATTACCAACACCACCACTCCTGGTGACAGAGTTACTACAGTCTATGCTGCTTCGTACAAAACAAAGAAAAATAGATTAACCTCATAACGCCGAGATTTCCAGATACAATAGTTAAACAATGGGGGTTGGGTTTCAAAAGAACATTCGATATTACGACTTTAAAGTCAATCCCGACTTGAGCTGAATTCGCCTTTATGACTTTGAATTCATGTTGGGATCATGGATAATTGAAATCACGTGATTTCCAGGATTTGTGTCCGATTAATGGCAATAGGCTGTATAAAGAAGTGGATGTTTATACTATACAGATCTGCCTACAAGTTCGAGGATAAAGGCGTGAAGCTATGTTACGCGTTATTAAAATCAAAGCAGACCTACGGTAAATAGCACTGGTGTTATGTCAGTCAAATCCTATAGCGTTTTAATATCAATCCTATTGCGATCAGATAGTTATCTTTTTGGAGACCTAGGAGGTTAAAAAGGCCACATCGAAGCAATTAATTTAAGACATTGTTGCCATTGCGCAGTTACTTTTACCGGGTGAGAGCCTTCAGCGCTCCCCATTTGTCCGGCCAAGTAGTTAATGCCATCTGCGGCAAATCTACAATAAGCCACGTCAAAAAAAAAGCAGTTACTTTTATATGCACAAATGTCAAATTGCAATATTACTTTTTAGATGAATTGTATCAATGTGGCCTTTTTAATCCCTCTGAAATAAGAACTGTACCTAAATTTTGACCCTAAGTAGTTTTGCAATTTAAAGAACTTCTTAAAAGTTTGAAGCAATAGTCATCGGTCTAATTAATTACCTAATTATCTAGTTAAAATACAGTGATGAGTATTTAAAGTCTTACCTTGACGACAGCAGTACCAAATCAGCGGGAAAGAACTGATTATTGACCACCTTGCAGATATCCCCAACCTGCATGTTCTCCCAGCGAACCGTGTGCCATAGCCCGTTCCGCAACACTTCAACTTTCCGTCTGTTCGTTTCATCGTCTGCTCTATGGCGTTTCTGGTGAATAAAAGTCAAACTCGATAAAAAACATTGCTAATCTCCTGACTTGTAATGTCGAAACACGGAAATAGAAGGTTCTATACTCCGTAGGACAGAATTTATGGAATTAAGCTGTAAATTAAAAAGAGAAAGAAAGAGGAGATTTTTAATAAAAAGAGAGGGAAGAATACATAGGTAGGAAAAACACAGAAATAAGCGAGAGAGTGACAGACGTTAGGGTTTAAGAGGGAGATAGAAAAAGACTTTTATATAATTCATACTCACACACATGAAGGCCAAATAGTCCGCAATTAAAAGACTATTGACAATGTTTACCACCACCACCATTGTAACTATTGTTTACCTATTTTACTATGCACAAGTAAATTACGATATAAGACGTTGTCATCCTTACAAGATTGTAGGTAGGTTACTTAATAAGCTAATAGTACTGACAACAACATGGTAAGTATTACTTTTTGCATGACATTCAACATTGAATGTGCTTGTTAGATGTGCATCTTTAATAACTCTCTGTTTCCTGTGTTTGTTTCAAATTGTGTGACGGTTTCTAAGGCAGAATTTAAAGCCGTTCTTGATGTTCGCCTAGACCTTCTCCATCCGACTCTACCATTTTGATGCCGTATGACTCTATTTCATTAATTGTCTTTTATTGCATCTCCCTCTCCTTCTCACTCTCTTTGTAAAGCATTCGATATCAATCATTTACTTTGATTCGATGCAAAATATTGGTCTTTAATCAGACACGTGTTTGTTAATAATGGCCACACAAATGGAGAGCTCTGAAGTCTCTCACATGGTGCAGCTGGTTAGACAGGCCAACCAGGGTGGCCAATTAGACAGGGTAGTTACTGAGTTTGCCGATCAGTTTAAATGCGCTCCCAGTAATGTACTTACAAAGTCCTCGACGATCTCCTTGATGGCACTGACGCTGAGGATGAGTATGAGCGGCGTGAGGGTCGTCCAGCGGCCTGTGGGCGACACGTCGGGGATCTGTTGCAGCAAGGCGATTAGCAAGAAGAAGCAGTTCGAGTACCGCCTGAACTGCTCAAACAGGAACAGCGGGATGAATGCTGGTACGCTGGAACGAAACAATAACATTGTATTTAGATTCCATTTTTTAGACTCAATCGATAAAAGATTATTGTCTATTAAGACATCCATATTAATAATAAGACAACTGATATACATATAAACCCGTAATCCCCAATGCCACTCCACTCCAATCATAAATCTCATTCTTACCGCTTGCCGCCTAACGTGTAAGGTCGAGAGAGAATCAGTCTGCGCGCTCTTCTCTTACTTCTTAGCGGCTTACTGCCATTTAAGACCAAAGTAGACCCAGAGGGGGTGAAGTCGACACCCGATACGATTTGATGCGGGGCGGACAGTCACCGTTCTATACGTAGTATTATTATTTATTCTATGGTTATACTATGGCAGGTAGGGCTGTCAGAGTAGTATATTTTCTTAGTGTCAGTTTTGCACTAGGCTAAGCGCAGGAGTAATAGTATGGATATGATGACCCGTACAATGATATAATGATTCTTCATGTCAGAAAAGACGCAACTACTTTGACAGTTTTTACGACTAGGCCAGGTGAGCTGACCGAGTGCTACCTTGTTCTTTATTTCCCTGTCCAGCATAGACGAATGAAAGAGCAGTTACTGACAATTAAAACAGTGTTATTCAGACGTAACTGAATTTAAAATAAAATGGAACTTATATAGCCACATAAAGCAATAATAGTAGGTTTTATTGACATTATTTCCATTTAAATGGACAAGCAGATATTGTCACGTCATGAAATCGAAACCAGTCGCATATAACTTTCTAGTTATCAAAACGTGAGTCATCCGACGTCAGCCGTTAATGAAACACAACAGCGATTTAAAAGAATCTTAAAAAAATATAGCGTATTTCTTTGACCTTGAAAAATAATGAATACATTTAGAAATTGATTGGATTTTGGGAAACCAGAAGGTCCTTTAAATTGACGATGCAAAACTATCCCACTGGGTACAGACCGTAAAACTACGTATATACAATAATCGCCTAGTAAATGATTACTATAAACGTCTTTGTATCTGTCTGTTTCTAAAGGCAGTAATCTAAGCAATGTTTACGACTAGTTAATTACCTATTCGTCACTTCTTGGTGTCTGATGACAACAATTTGTTTGATGTACAGTCAAGAATGTCTTATTTGCTTACAAATACTGCAACCGAATGTGTAACTGTTTATTCGAGATCAATATTACCTACTAGTTATTGTTGTGTTCATACAATGTTGAATGATAATACAATCAATAATGTACAATATAAAACATGTTGTTCCCAGAAGCTAAACTTTGCAGTAGATTCCTAATTTAATTCTTATTGAACGTCGTGCCTTTGAATAGTCTTATCCAGTTGTGGTCTTATCACCTAGCTACTTTTGAGTCTTATAAACGTGGAGAAAAACGACTCAAGAAAAAGTATTGTCGTAATTATTCGAATAATACTGGAATCGCTGATGTAGGAAGGAAAATAGCCTAGCTAAAATGGACTTGCTCCGGAGATGTTTGTCGGATGGAGCGGAAGGCGCTGGTGGACATGCACAGGAAAAAAAACCATGGGACGGATAAAAGCGCTTTAATGCTGACCGGGTGCGCACAAGCATAGAATAAGGAATAATACTACGTAGCATAAGACCGCGAGAAATGGATAACGGAAAGGGGTTTTTCCAACAGTCTGATCAAAACAGGCTAGAATTAGATTAAAAATATTATTTTAGTAAGATCTAGTAGTTTGTTATTAGGATTGGTGTTGTTAAGAAACCTATATTATGGTAATTTATTCGTGTAAATACAACCTTGATTGTATTTTTTCTTTGGAAACCTCCGATTTGACGATAATCTATAGATGGTGATTAGATGACATCATTATAACAAGATTTTTATTACGCTCTGAACTGACTCAAATTATATTTTAACTGATATTTTATGAGCGTTACGTATATGGGGACCACGAAGGTCATATTCATTTTCCTTCGTTATGCACTGCGGAGCAATACATTTTGCATGACATATATGAATTGAGAGTACACCGTTTGAATATTAAAAGAGTTCGAATGTAACTTATAGACGTAAGTATGTGCTGGATAATATTTCTGGTTCTCTCACTGTCTCTTGCAGAAATCTGTCCTTTGGCTATTGAGTAGCAATAGAACAATTCTATCATTTTTACTTTTTCAATTCAAATACTGCATGACACTCTAATCTCCCACATTTCCATGAATACACGTATTTTCCGGGTAGGTATATTGGGAAAGGATCAAATGGGCTTGATCCAACTTAGTTTTTAGAGTATGATACTCGAAGTATATCTAACCTACACTTTAGTCATAACTACTGAAATTAGAGTAGATAACAAACAATCAAATTCTCGTTATAAAAACTAATAAACTGTTCCAAACATCACACATTAAGGCGCTATCGTATAAAGCGTTGGCGTTATCATCATATTTGTTGGAGTATTACCTACATTCCAAACTATTGGTAGTATCATAAACAAGTGTTGGCGTCGTAGTCATTATGTATGATGGTTTACGGGCACGGAGCCAACATCTGCGATGTGTCGCATATAAACAAAGCCTCGATTATTTGGGATACGTTGTTTGGATGGCGTAATCCTCTGGCTGAATAGCATGACAGGTTTAAACCACGGGCTGAGCTTGCAGCTATATTTTGAATCCAATAGCTGTTTTCGACAAGGTTTCTGTTTGAAATTTTTAACGAAAGCACCACATATATGCGTCTAGGTGTCGAAGAGACGTCAAGGTAATTTAGAACTACAATTATAGCGAGAATTTTACGACTGTCGGTCAGTTCATCAACAAATGCTTCAAATTTTAGTGAAAAATATTATATTTTTGGAAGACTTTTTGGTAGGAGATATAGTAATTGGATTTCCAGAAGCATGGAAAGGAAAATAAGTGTTGCTAATGAAGCATGGCACGTTCACGCTCATTCCACTAATCAGTATTACTACGCGAGAAACACAATTAGTATGAGACACTAGACGTAATTTCTTAAAACCAATGTTGATGCTATTTTCTACGTAGAAATTTCCTATTTTCATAGCTATATTCATTCATATACACGGTGTTAGTAATATCGTAACGAATACTGAGCGGATGGTTTAGACCATCATTTTGAATAAATATCAAATGGAATAATAATTTTCCGTCGCAAAATTCATGAAAATTTTACCATTCTTTTTTTATATTCACTTCCATACTTTTGCGATTTTCTTCTATTCCGTGGTCTGAATCATCCCTCAAAGTTTTCGTTACGATGTCACTAACACCCTGTATATGTATTTGTATTTATGATACATTAACATTAATACATATATTACTTAATATGACTTGTCTTTGAGACATATAATTATAACTATTAAGTCAGAAATTGAATATTTGTTCTTCAATTCATCAAAAGCATAAAACGAATAATAAAAATCACAGATAAACAATTTATTAGATAATATAGAAATAGATGTCACATACTAAAAGGCCACATGTTGGTATGGATACTAAAGAAACTTGGTCAACAAAGTACTACATAACATAAATAACCTATATATGTCCCACTGCTGGGCCTCAATTAATCGGAGGGGGTATGGACCATACTTCATCACGCTGCTTCACTGCAGGTTGATGGAGGTGTATGGACAAGGGACAAGGTACAAAAAAATTATAAGGTAATATCAGCATCATAATTAATGATCTGCGCTGATCCACTCCTGGGATAGGTGGTATACCTACACAATTTTCATAGACTAGGATGTGAAACAGTACCTATACTTGGCGGTGGAGATCCGGTTGGAGATGAACTTCTGGGGCTGCGGGCGGTTCACGAAGATGACGCGGTTCTGCAGGTCGCCGGACGCACCGTCCGTCACCCCGGACGTCGTCGCCTCGTCCTCATCTAAAAGAAAAACAATAGTCTTTGGTGGATATTTTACGGCTTCCGTGGTCCAGTGGCTCTTCTTACTATCACGTGGGTTGTGAGGTGGATTACCAACCCCATCAACCCTGGTGTCTCATGTAACGACTACTTACGTAACGACTACTTACTTACATCGGTTAAAATAGTAACCGGGACTAACGGTTTAACGTGCATTTAAGCATGGATCATCTTACTTTCGCACAATCAGGTGATTAGCCAGTAATGTTCTAACCAAACTAGGGATCACAGTTTGATTTGAACCCGGGACCTCCGGATCGTGAGCTCAACGCTGAAAAAATCACTTTGTGATCCCAGTTTGGTTATGACAATACAGGTAGATTACTCGATTGTCCAAAAGTAAGATGATACTTCGGAGGGCTCGTTAAGCAGTTGATCACGGCTACAATTTACTTAAGTATGTAGTCGTTCATGAGCAATGTCGGGGGTCTTTGGCGACCCAATAGTAACCCTGACACCAGGGTTGATGAGGTCGGTCATCGATCTCACAACCCACACGAGAGAATAAGGTGGATATCAAAAACGCGGTAGACCCTGAAAGAGATGGCGTGACAATATCGATGCATACTGTGCAGATTGGTGGCCGTTCGCTGAAGACCGTGAAATGTGGAGATGAAGGGGACAATATTGGCTAGTAATATAAAATTCGGTTTCTTTTTTCGTTGTGTCGAGGGCATATCTTATTCATAGACTTTGACTTGCCATCATGGTAAAAATATTGGCCTAACTACGTAGTATGCTGCTGATTGCCCAAGGTGAATGAGTATTCTTCTACTTCTTCTTTTCGTGTCGGTGGCAAGAAGACGTTTACTAGTTTCCTTCTAGTATTTCGCTACGGCAATGGCGTTGTCAGTAGCTTGCATCAAATCCTCTTGATGCAGGTGGATGAGCAAGAAGGACATGTTATTAGATGTTCCATAGGTATTTAAGTATGGTATGTGAAGATGGGCTGGAACCTTGAAAATTTGGCGACGGTGCAAAGACTTTATATTATGATACTTTTAATATGATACCTATATTATGTCCTAGTTCTGGAGGTATTTATGTTCAGTCAGAAATAAAGTCATTTTAAATAATCACCCGGCAGCCCTTTGTCTCCAACAGAATGAAGCGCCATTACAGAACATGGAGTGTTCTGGAGTATCACTCCACGTCATCGAAACGTGCTGGATAGCGGACCTAAACTCCGCATTGCACAAAGTTCTGACTGCTTGCTAGAATCTATTGTCCAAAAATGCAAAAATCTACGGAACCTATTGTTTTAAATAAATCCCCAGACACTTATTCTTTTAAATTTGTAACTGTAGAATCTTGTGTGAAAACTGTTTTTCGTTTCATTTAAGATTGTTATCTCATATCCAGCACAAGGAAACGCCACATGCGTTTTTTGAAACTTCAGATGTGATTTCATGTAACAAATATCAAATAAGTATACATTATTTTTTGTAGTAAAATAAATACAAACTTCACACAAATATTCAAATTCTGTAAAAATTACAGATGCGGACTAGATAAAAAGGTAATTAAGACAATTATAAAGTTCCACTATCTAGAAACCGCATAGTGCTATTTTAAACGTTAGGGCTAATTACACTTAGTTTGTTTTGGTAACTTTTAATTAAACTCGCACCATGTAGAACAAATAGGTACGGTAAGTTTTTAAATAGAAGTTTCACTGGCCTCTAGGATATAGCGATGGTAATAGAAAAATCAATAAAGTAGTGAAAATACATTTACGTGTAGGCATAGAATAAGGAATAATATGGTGTAGGTATAGTAGAGTTGTCAGTAGGTAGTTGTCAGTAATTGTTAGAAAAATAACATGTCTTCATATAACTGTGTCAAATCCCAGAATTATTAATGGTTAATTACTATAATTATGAATCGAACGTATTGTTTGTACGCGCCCTATCTCGTGACAACATTTCAATCAAGTTGGATTACCATCTGTGGCTCAGGTCAATTTTATCAATTCAGTTGACAATAATGTGATAGATACCTGGGACGCATGAGCGCATGGGCATCTCAAAAAAAAACAGACAAGCATAGCAGCCGTCCCCTCGCCGTGTCTATGCGATTTCACCGGCGAAATGTTTCGCCACTTTAAAAATTGGCGCGAAATCAGTCACCGACTATAACTTGCTCAGCATAAAACAGACAAGGTCTATTTTTTATTATTATCGGACAAAAATTGTTGACATTCAGAGTTTATTAGTAGCATACTTTCACGTGCCAACCACATTCGGTAGCATTCCATGAAGATCTTTATTTTAGATACTTTATTGATCGTAGGTAATAATACCATACGAGGAATAGCCATTAAATATTAACAAGACATCAAACGTGTAATTACCGGGCTAAGGCTCGCCCTTGCCTACCATAATGAGCACCCTGCAATTTTATTTCAATATTCTGTTTGACTTTCTTTCCAACACAAACACATTACTGACTATACAATATTGAGTACATTTACTTTTTGAATATTTAACATATAAAAGACAGAAATGTATATATAGCTTAATAAGATTTATTAATATACTTTATTTTCGCGAACCCGAGAGCCAAGTCGCTACCGGAATTGGGTCAAGGCATCAAAGACGCTCGTAATCCTGTAACTTTCAGTGAAGACTCATCGTCCCGGGGATTGTCTCGACAGACAGCAGTGTCAAATTCGAATATCCGACTATTCAGAAATTAATATATATTATATTATTGTATTTTTATTTATTTTTTATTTTATTTTATTCGAATCTGGGTGCATAGCGATTTGAGCGAGCGTAAGATATTTCTTGTGTCAGCCATTCACGGCTGATTTTATCTATACTGATTCTATTGGTGAAAACCCTTAATTGGCTTTCTGTTGCTATTTTTAAGTCTATTTTGTTTTGTAAGCTGATGGTTTTCCATGTAATAAATAAATAACAACCGAACCTACTATAACTGACGTTTAATAATGTCGTCAAATTAGGCTGGACAGTTAGATAATTTTAGAAACAGGACATAAGATAAACGAAATCCGCGGAAAACGTTTACGTATAAATAGCCAGTCCCTTGTACAAGCTACCGTTTTAGGTTCCGTATAGGAAGAAACACGATATGAATTCCAGTCACATGCTGAACAATATCATAAACACAGTAGTGTGAATTGAATAGCTATTTTAAAACAATGACATTTATAATAGCGCGGCAATCGATCACAATTTAAAAATAGGTAAACAATGTACCACAACCTTGTGCGACCTTCAGCTGAATACCAAATGATTCTCTGAATTCTATCTTAAAATAAACTCTTAAGCAAATTGTGTCGCTTTCAGTGTTTAGAGACAAAAAAAGAGCTAAAACCACGTTGTATAAAAGAAATTTCCATCAGACGTCGAGAACTAATTCTAAAGGCGAGCGTCTGTCGTGAAAGTTAAGATTTATTTCTAACCATTAGTACTTTTCAAGACAGCAGTGGTTAGATAGACATATGTACAAACACAAGGGGTAAATTAACTCGTGACAAAATAAAGAACAAAATCAAAGCTACATATTTTTAACACTAACATTGTTGTTGTAGCTTACTTCAATAAAAACTTGAATAATTTTATGCACACTGCAATAAATGGCAGAAATAGTACGGAGCCACGTGACTGGTCGATCAAGTGCACTGGTGGTGCGCCATATAAGGGGTGCAAGACTGCTTACTGCGCTGTAAGAATATTTGTCATTTAAACCTAATATCTGCTCTTTTAGATGAAGTTGCGTCGAGTGTAATATGACAAAATGGAAGCGAGCACAGCGTTTCAAAATCGAGAACATAAAATTTCAATAAACATACTTTTCTAATTCGGGGACTGGAGCATGTGTGAATCAGGATATATTTTTGGAGCGCCTCCAACCGACCCATTGTTCACCGTTGGTTGCCGTGAGTGTGAAATATTGCACTTAGAATGCCTACGACACTCTCAGATTATACAGGAGTGTGCTGCAATGTGCTACGATGTACGGATTACCCTGCCAACCACGTCACTCAGTTTCGGAATCCAATTAACGTTGGTCAAACTTCACTTCACCTGTGAAAGGATTGGCACGTAGTAATCGAATTATCGTGATTATACTGTCTTTAAAGCCGTATATTAAGGACATACTTAAAAAAAACATCGCAAATAATCGGATTCAGAAAGAATCAGTAACACCTGTGGCGTGTCTACTACACGAGGCGAACGGATAACTGAATCACAATGATTTTTATAATATAAAATAAATAGGTAAACGGTACTTTTTTGGTTTTATCTAGAAGTGTATGTATCTAAGTCATAACTAGGTACATTAGATAAGGTAGGTATTGCGTGTAGTTGATTGACTACTTTTCTTAACCATCTTAACCTTTGAGGGCACTCGTCTATGACCCGAACTTAATAAATAACGTACCTAATTGATGTAATCGAGATGTCAACCGGTCTTGAGTAATCATCCAGATGACTTCTATACTATTTAAAAATAAATTAATTACGCAATTACGCTTTTCCTTTTCAGAACACAAAATTTAAGCGTAAGTCCGTGAAATAATTTCGTATAATTAATGCAGTCTTTACGGTTTTTATGCAAATGAATAGCCAGTAGTGTATGCAGAGACTTGACGCCTATTGTTTTGGTATTTTGGTAACTGAAATTGTGGGAGTCATTTCAATAATACGATGTTATTTAGGTACTACGACAAATACCCAGATTTTCTCCCCTCCCCAACACTGCTTATGTAAAGAGTAGGTGTTGTAACGATGATGTCAACCTCTGGGATCTGGTTGGCGTCGCTCCTGGCCACTAACTTCGCGTCCTGCCTGGTTGTCTTGGTGACGACACATATTGGAAATTCCCATACCCATCGGATTTGGTGCTCCCCGTCACTTCTGTCCCGTAAACTCCCGTTGTTTTGGATTTTTGTTGACATACCAGAAAACTTCGTCATCCGAGTTCAGTTCAAGTTAGCTATACAAATGCGTAATCAAGTGCATAGTCGATGTTCCTTCTTCGATGTTTCTTCATTAACCGTGCCTCAGGATGTTTAAACATCAACCCCTGTGGCATTCTTAATTGAGGATAAAAATAAATACCTACATCAAGTTTCATCGAAAAGTTTTTCTTTATTCGAGATTTCGCGTCTCAGCGTTTTTTGTTTCTTATTACCATATTGAACACTTACGAACTTGGTTTTACTAGGCCACATGCATTTGGGAGCGATAACCATCTCACCCCGTGTTCAAGGTGATCTACTATGTAGCTAGTTTTGCATCTTGCATCAGCCTTGACAGCACTGCACTGCATTCTCTACAACCACACTTAGAAAGGCAGATTTATTTAAGCTAAGTTTTATATTCCGAAAAGAAAATTTCTTTGTACGATGTTAACGTAAATCTTCGCGATAAAACATTCTTTTTATGCAGTGAATTATAACTGTTTTTTTTACAATGCTAATTAAAAATACACGGTCAAACATTTTACTGTAAAAATCACGATAAGAATTAAATCTTTCACTGAATAATAATTCACGCTTCACTTCTAATAATACGTTTGTAGAAAATAAGTTTGTATGTTTCCTTTTTCTTGCAGAGACCAACAAGGTGATAGGTAGCATGCTCTAACATTACCCGTAACGTACCTACGTTACCTACGTTTGTACCTAGGTAACCTAGGGAGGTTACCCTACAACATTGCCTGTTACGATACAAAGTTAAATAGGTAATAGACATTTTTACAGTTCTTCGTCTACAAATAAATTATTGAGATTATGTTCTTTCTTACTTATTTGTAGAAGTACCTATCCAGGATTTTTTGCGAGGATTCATTCCCTGTATTTTAAATAGACATAGGTACCTACTTAAAATCGATTGATACAATCGTCTTTATTTAAAGTTCTAAAGATGTCTCACACTAAACATAACAATAACAGGAAACAACATAGACCTTATCAAAGCCGATTTTTTCCGTAAAATAGCCATTTCCTTTACACCAAATTGATTTTCTACAGCTAGGTGACAGCTAGACATAATAGTAATAAACAGTAAGCGTTATTTAACATTACCTACTGTAAATTTATAAGCGGAAACTGCTTGTTGGTAAAATTGGATTGCGGCAGCGCGCCGCGTCACAGCAATAAACGCCTCACCTGGGCACCTATTACATCACTCCCATCAGATTTCATGGAATGCAACAAGTTATTATGCTTATTTAAGTATTAAACGATCTGTCAAATAATTATTATAGGTATTTACGATTCAGAATTCAGAATATAGATAACGAAATAACTTTAGAATTAGTGAAAACCACCTTAAATTTATTAAGTGTAAATGAAAAATTACTTTACTATTTTACCTGTTTCTCGTATAATACACCTACTAGCTATCCTTGCTTGAATATGGTAAATCCTACGTCAGTCATTACAAACCAGAGTTAGTCACACTAACAATGAAATTCTGCTTAGGGAAAACTCTATAGATAAGTACCTATATATATATATATATTATTATCCTTAATGAATAAAGTCCTTTCATGAATAAAGATACATGTGTAGTCCAGGACTTAAAGATCACAAGAATGTTATAATGAAGACTTGTAAGCTTTATTACCTCTCCTTTACTTTTATCATTTCAAAATTAAATTCTTTATTAGAGTGCAGTGCAGAATTGGAAAACTGGAACCACTGTTCTAATTTACATTATCTTGAAGAAATAACCTTATCAAGACGAAAAGACTAGACAAATTGCCTTAAGATATAATTATTAGATCTATAGAATAACACCAACAGTGATAAGATTAGATATCTGTATTTGGTGACAATTGTTTAAGATAATAATCATACCTATTTTATTGTACTATATGCTCAATGTTAATTTGGATATCTATAGGTACAAAACAGAATTTTAATAAAAATAGTTAACAAAAGCAAAATTGTAAACAAACACCATAGCTAATTTGAAATGCAAATAACAAACATTAACATACCTACCTGAAAATTGGGAAATTACATCATTGCATGCAAACAAAATAAACTGAACAATTTAACTCACCAGTATTGGTCACACCTGTAATGTGGTGTAATAATTTCCCAAACTAGGTGAAACTAGTTACCTACTAATAGCGTGTGAAGTATTTTGGGGTGATTATAATCAGTCCTACAAGGTGAAGGTCATTACAAGGCTATTGACAGGGTCAGCAAATGCTGTTCCTTGGTCAAACATAAACAAGCTTCTTGAAATACTTTATGGATCATCACATTCAATATGATCTAGACAATTTTATCAGGCTGTTACAATCTTTAAGATGTTTTTAGGAAATTGTCGTGCTGTTTTATGTAGGTACCTAGTAGAATAAAGGGAAGTTGAGTGTATGTTTGCTACAGTTACATTTAGTTTTTAAACTAAACATATAACACAGAAAGGATGCAAATAAATGCTGAAATCAATTAGGTTTCTTATAGGATGAGCTTGAATAAAAATAAAATATCTTTAGAAACATTAAGTAGGAATATCAACAGACTACAATAAGGAAATATAATAAAAATATTTGTTTTCAAATTGAAAACATTACTGTACAGGCAGACAGGTTAAAGTAATGATGTGATAGCATCTTAAATGCTAACATAGTAGTAACACGTTATTAGTTAGTAGTTATTTCATTATTACAAGTAGGTAACTATTAGATTGATCATTCATCATCATCAATATAAGAGCCACGCTCTTGTCGGTGTAGCATTTTTCATTCCAGTCTATCAAAGGTCAATTCCTTCACTTCCCTATAAGACACGACGACGAGATTGATCATTAGGTATTAAATAAAACCATTCAACCTCTCATCTGCCGAGATACCAGACACAATAAATTTTACATTGTCTGGTCGAGATCTGTGTTCTAGCATTTGAAAAGTTAAATTAAATAAAAAGTACTGAGTAACCCAATTAAGGATTAGGGAAAACAACAATAAAAATTATAAATAAACCTTGCACTATGAAATAATACTGATTGCAACTCTGAAGTTTTAATATTTCCATGTTTATATAATGTATTTACACTTTTAGTGCTCTTATCTAAAGGTCTCCCGCTACAAATGAGGTTTCTAGATAAATTAGCACTACTTTGAACTCAAATTAAATTGTACAGGTGTATTCATAGTATACACCGCTTGCTCCATCCCATACCAGCTCTGTGGAGACTTCTTATATTATTATTAGCATTATGTGCTATAAATTAACTAAAGAGAATGTTTAATGTGTATTAATTTATTTTTAAAGGAATATAATAAGTAAATGGTTGTTTCCTTCTTGATTGATACCAGAACTAAATTATATTTTAGTTTGGTATTTCTTCACTTTATTTTATAGGGTGGATCAACTCAAGACCAACACCACATTTTAAAGAAGAAGACACCAACTAATAAGGTTCATCTAGCAAGCAATGATTACCTTGCAACAAGAGCCTATAATCTTTTTTGTTTACAGGGTATCTAAGTACAGTAAATAAACCCAGGAGTTTATGTGAACCCAAGGGTACTCACGCTGGTTCATCTTGAGCACCATTGCTCGGTAGAACCTGGAGAACGGCGCCATCACGTTATGCTCCCGGAAAAACTCCCTCACGTTGCGCCAACGGTCCCTTAAAGCCATTTGCAGGTTTGGCTTCCACTAGTCTTATAAAACCCACTCACGACATCACAGACCCTCTACACACTAATATAACACTAAATTTGACACACATTATCACGGCGTAGAGGTACTTTAAAGAAAAAACGTAAAAATACGAGCAAAACACTTCAACGTCCCGTAACTAAAGTTAACATTATATTATTTTTGTGCTAGTGTTTATAGAATGTTCCGTAATGTAGAAGATAAATTAATTAAACCATATTTGCTATTTCGGAATGTGTTTTCATACGATATAAATATTGTTGACATCACAAATACAACCGCTACCTACGAGACTATCGATCTTCCTTCAATCCTTCATCGCTCGCCTACACATACACAAAACTAACTAGTGTTGTACAACCCAACAACCGTATTTCGATGTCGATAAATATAGACGTCAAACAAGCGAGTGCTAGGCAGACATCAATAATAATAACTAATACCTAATACAAGTGTCAAGTGATTGGATAGGTTAGGTACCAATGATTATAGCGCCATATTTTATATGAGCACCTGTACTTCTGACCTTCCGTAATGTCCTAAACTAAACTGACCTAAAGGGACAATCCCACAAATATATTTATATCACTCGTGTCCCCAAAGAGTCGATACCTACCCTTTATATCTAGCTAACTACTGGAACACGGTGGTTTTTGTACGCCCCGTACAAGTCTAAACATCTCTTTTTTGCATTTACCATGGCTTCTTGCGGTCAAAGTCAAGTTCGGCGAATTAGCCGGTAGGCCTCCGATAAGAAAGATTATTCAAAAGATTTACAGTAACGAGGGACATTCAAGGCTACATTCCCATAAAATATATAGATGGCGCTATACACATTTAACGTGATAATTACCTATTTGCTCATTGTTCGGGTACTCATCATCACCAGCCTATTAACGTCCCCACTGCTTTTTTTTTGTGATCACCCATCCTATGACCGGCCTTTCCGAAAATTGCTTAACTTCAACAATAGCAGACCGAGCGCTTTTATCGCTGCGCCATCGAGCTCCCTGGCTCGGGTACTTAATTATTAAAAATATTATTTAAAGGCGAAGGCATGTATAAAAATAATAAAATTGTATCTTGATATTTGAATCAGATATGTATAGAGTTATGCTGCCACCTATATTGCTTCTCTTTATTCTGATCAGAACAATATTGGGACAAGGATCATAATTTATATCTAAAAACAAAAGTAAAAATGCATAATATAATGTCTGTTATCATGAAATCAGAAGGTAAAACGTAGGCAACATTGTACAGTGCCATTTATTGATTTTTGGGGAACTTAGCCCGGAAGTCCCTCATTGAATCATTCACGGATCGCCACCGTTGTCGTGACGATGAGTCACGATTCTAAATATGGAATGTCACAAGTAGCAACACCGAAACGGAAGCCCGCTAATTTTTCTATCAGTAAGTGAATCTTGTCTATGTCTTAAATCTTGTCTTGACAAGCTAGTTTTCTAAGAAAGTAGTTAAAGTGAGTTTAACTTTTATATGAGTGAAAAAGTGCAGAAAGTCCCGCTGATGCTGTTACTAAAGCTACGTAGTGGTGATATAACTCCCTTTTATTAATTTGACTATAATTTTACTAACGATGATGCCAAATTCTGTTTAATAACTTGTGTTTAAAATGGCCGGCCGGCAATGCGACTTGTAAAGATAGATGAGTACTCTTTAGGGGGCATCAATAAGTAATGCCCACAATTGAAGACGTTGTCTGTATGCATAGCTTGCAATTGTAGAAGCCTTCCTTGGCTACCGTTGTCCAAATGAGTAGCCCGCAATCGTAGAAGTATTTCCTGGCCAGGTTGCATCTAAGAGTATGGTGCACTGTTATGAGAGGCTTTCTTGGTCATGTAAGTGCTGGCGTGCACACTGTTATGAGAGGCTTTCTTGGCCACGTAAGTGCTGGCGTGCACACTGTTATGAGAGGCTTTCTTGGCCATGTAAGTGCTGGCGTGCACACTGTTATGAGAGGCTTTCTTGGCCACGTAAGTGCTGGCGTGCACACTGTTATGAGAGGCTTTCTTGGCCATGTAAGTGCTGGCGTGCACACTGTTATGAGAGGCTTTCTTGGCCATGTAAGTGCTGGCGTGCACACTGTTATGAGAGGCTTTCTTGGCCACGTAAGTGCTGGCGTGCACACTGTTATGAGAGGCTTTCTTGGCCATGTAAGTGCTGGCGTGCACACTGTTATGAGAGGCTTTCTTGGCCATGTAAGTGCTGGCGTGCACACTGTTATGAGAGGCTTTCTTGGCCATGTAAGTGCTGGCGTGCACACTGTTATGAGAGGCTTTCTTGGCCACGTAAGTGCTGGCGTGCACACTGTTATGAGAGGCTTTCTTGGCCATGTAAGTGCTGGCGTGCACACTGTTATGAGAGGCTTTCTTGGCCATGTAAGTGCTGGCGTGCACACTGTTATAAGAGGCTTTCTTGGCCACCTAAGTGCTGGCGTGCACAACGTTGAAGAGGTCTTCCTTGACCACCTAAGTGCTGGCGTGCACACTGTTATAAGAGGCTTTCTTGGCCACCTAAGTGCTGGCGTGCACACCGTTGAAGAGGTCTTCCTTGACCACCTAAGTGCTGGCGTGCACACTGTTATAAGAGGCTTTCTTGGCCACCCAAGTGCTGGCGGGCACACTGATGAATAGGGCCTTCTTGGCCACCCAAGTGCTGGCATGCACACTAATGAATAAGTCTTACTCGGCTAACTAAGTGCTGATAAGCACACCATTGAAAGGGTCATGTATAAGAGGGCAATTAACTGACATAAAGTAATACCTAAGAGTAACTAATAAGATCACATACGCTGGTGTTCAGCCAGAGTCATTAAGAGAGATAAGCTTACATTCTGCAGGGTGATGTGTCACCAAGTAGGTGGTAGTTGTATCACCAAACAGTAGTTCATTTATGTTTCTTAAACTTACAGATGGAGAAGTAATCCGTATCCATGAGGTGAAAGGAAAGGTGTAAGGAAAGCCATATTGAGGATCTGATCACTGACATAGGAACCTATGAGTGAGTAAGAGTTACATCCTATCTACACATACTGACTGGTATTCGCGACGTCAGTCTAGTATGTGTGCATTCACATCCCTACAATAGATTCATAATTCTTTGATTATATACATAATTATAGATAGAGATATATAAGTGTAAAAGAGTCGTCGCGACATGGAGATGCTGGGATATTAATGTCAGTCAGATCTAAGAGTGGTAAATGTGGCTTTCCTTCTCCTTTATTTATTCTGATATGATGATGTTTACAATTCATATGTGATAGCATTATAATTGGCATTTGCTTGGTTATAAATAAGAATATCCATGTGTAAATGAGGCTGTAAGCTACCTAAATAAAATGAGTAGAAAATAATATACATGACAAGAGTTGTAAAGGCATATAAGACAAGTTTTATGATGAAAATGAATAAATGTTCAAAATTGGTCATCTGACAGTAATACTGTAAAAGGGCACTAGATGGCGGCACTGGTCTATATTCGTGGTTATTACGAACGAAAATGAAAAGAAATCTGAGGTGAATCCATAATTCTAGACACGATGACATTCTAGAATGATTACGAAGATTCATATTTTGGTTAAATATGTGCTGTCTGACAGAAAAGGTACGTAAAAGAGTTCTGTTGTAGAAAAATGATACGAAAATTTGATGAATGAAACGACGCCATTGTGGTAGAAAGCGGCGAAACAAGTTATGATCAAATGATGTTTTATTTACGAGATATTGTGTTTGTATGTGTTGTAATTCATTATAGAAAATGATTTTATGATTTATAATGCTGTTTACATTTATTTGTGTTCCCAAATGACGTGAATTTATGATTATTGGTGTGTAAAGATAATGCACCGGAAATACTATTTCTGTTTCGCGAGAACGAGAGAGAAAGAACCTCAGTGTTGCTGTTTAATAAAATGATCCCGATAGTGGGTAAAATATTTACGAGTGGGTAAATAATACTAAGTTGAAGTTCATAATTTTGTATGAAATTCTTGGTTGTTGTAAATTGAATTACGTATAAATAAGAAGAAAAAATTGTGTGTATTATTTAATGGTATACGCTATTAATGGAGAGTTGAGAAATCAACATAATATTTTTTTAAGGTATATTCACGAGAGAGGAATATTTTAACGTGATGTTGGCAACATTACTTTGCTCGTTTTCTTCAGAAAAGTTTGACATACAGAGATTGAAAAGTTCTTATTTTAAATAAAATACCTTGTGATAAGAGTTAAATAGTGAATAGTTTCATAGTTTGTGATTGGATTTACTTGGTGAGTAAAAGAATTTGTTGAGATATCGTTATATTTCGAGATTTTCGTAAGATAAACTGTGAGATTGTAATCATGGCTGATGCAGTAAGTTTGTGTATCTAAATATCGTATAATCAGTTTTCATGAGTGATATTGAAGTTGTTTTACATTGTAAACGCAAGTAATGAGCTTGTTTTATGATGGAATATAGTCGGTACATACATACGTACTTACGATAATTATTTTTGTCGAGTTTTCTCTGTTGTGGACCGACGCCATTATATTTTGAATTTTCTAGCTAAAAAGAATTATAAGTTTATGAATGTACTTGTCGTAAAGAGTAATAATAGAATACTTACCTGATTACGATTAGAGAAAATCTAAATGTTTGACGTTTGAATACTTACTGTGTGTAAATATTTTCAGCTAAGAATCTTGTTGGCATATACCGGTTTACTTACGAATGATGGAGTCATTGCTAATTTCTAGACTCCAAGATATAATAAATCATATCGAGATTGTGACGAAACAGTGCGAAACATTCTTACAAAAGGAAATAAGTGATATTGACAAACAGCAAGCAGAAATTGCTACCAAGAAATTGGAAAATCTTCATTCTCGTTTTTCAACTGAATTAAACAATTATTTTCGATTGAGTATCGAACCATCTGCTGATGACATCTCAATGTTTAGTGCTATTCAATTAAATTCCGAGGAAATTCTCATAGAGTTGACCATAAAGTTAAAAGATTTGCGTGAAGACCGAAGTGAACGGTCAAATAAAGCTACTTATAGTGAATTACCAAAATTGAACTTACCTGAGTTTAGTGGTGATGTGTTGCAATGGCAACAGTTCTGGGACCATTTCACATCAAATATTGATAGTAGACACTTACCGGACGTGGACAAATTATTGTACTTGAAGGCTTCATTATCTGGAGATGCGAAGAGAGCTGTTGAAGGATTAGAAACTACAAATAGAAACTATGAGATTGCTGTATCGATTCTTAAGGAACGATATGGTAAGGAACATTACATAATTGATGCTCACTATGCTGCCTTATATAAAATTAAGGCTGCGGACAAGACTGCTGAAGATTGTCGGAGAACTCTTAATGAAGTAGAGCGGCATCTACGAGTTTTAAATTCACTTGGTGAGAATACTAACCATAACCATCTGCGGTTTATTATTATTGAAAAGTTTCCTGAAGAGATAGTGTATGAGTTAAAGATGTTGTTAAAGACAGATTCTATTGAAGATATGAGAAAACAATTAGAGATTATTATTTCAGCAAGAGAGGATGCTAATAGAATTGCTCAAGAGAAAAGTCAAAAGGAAATTAGACATTACACGGTTGAGACATTCCACGGTACAGATAGTGTGAACCAACATAACCCGTCAAGCGGTTCAAGAAGGTTTAAGATCCAAGAACGTTTTAAGAATTTGAAGGATAAACATCAGGATTGGAAAATGAAAATGAGATTTGCTCCTAACTACAAGAATAATAATTACAATAATAATAGAATGCTTCCTAATAAAAGAAAATTTGAAAATTCATATGAGAAAGATATAAACATGAAAAAACCAAGATTAAATTGTATTTTCTGCTCAGGAGCACATTACAATGATCAATGTAAGACTGTAAGAACTATTAAGGACAGACAAATTAAATTAAAGGGCCGATGCTTTTATTGCTTTGTTCAAGGTCATTGGAGTAAGACATGTAAAATAAATAAAAAATGTATACATTGTGGAGGAAGGCATAACAGAGCTTTATGTCCAAAAGTTTGTGATTCTGTGAAAGTGAAAACATTGCATACAAATACTTCAGTCAAATCTGGAAATTCTACAACGGCGTTACAGACAGCAGTAGTTACTGTATTAAATGAAAATAAATGTGACAAAGTGAATTGTCGGATCCTTATGGACTCTGGCAGTCAGCGTTCATATGTAACAAAGAGGATTGCTACTGAATTGAATTTAGCTGTAATAGAAGAACACCATCTTTCCGTCTTCACCTTCGGAACTGATCAACCATTGGAATATGATAGTCCATTAGTGAAATTAAATATACTTACCAGAACTAACGAAGAAGTCGTACTGTATGCCAATGTTGTACCAACCATTGCACAGCATGTTAGTTATCCTGGAGAAGAACTTTATCATTGGAAGAATGAATGTATCTTGGCAGACGATGGTTCACTTGGAGACCAAGTGGACATCCTCATCGGCAATGACTATTATTTCACGGTTATAGACACAACAAAGAAACGGATAACTGAGAACTTATTTTTAGTGGATTCTAAATTTGGATGGATGTTGACAGGGAAAACAGAAAAGAAAAATATAGATAATTTATCAGTTATTACTTACTTTCAGTCAAATAAAGAAACAAAATTGAATAAACCGGACTTACCTTTAGACAACATGCACCTGAAGAACTTATGGGACCTTGAATGTATTGGAATTACTGACTCTCCCAACACTACTAAAGAGGAAGAAGCTATGAAGAACTTTAATGATAACACAAAATACAAGGACAAGAGATATTTTGTATGCTGGCCATGGAATAACAATGTTTCAACTCTACCTACTAATCTTGGACTAGTGACAGGAAGATTAATCAATTTATTAAGACGAATGGATAAAGATACATTGAAGTTATATGATGAGACAATTAGAAACCAACTTGAAGATGGAATCATTGAAGCTGTTCCCTCTGATGAAATAGATCACAGTATACATACCATACATTACCTGCCACATCATGGAGTAAAGACACCTGGAAAAGCTGTTCGTATTGTATATGATGCGTCAGCAAAACTGAAACAAGGAGTTAGTCTCAATGAATGTCTTCGAGCTGGACCAGTATTACTAGAAGATTTAACAGGATTATTGATAAGATTCAGATCTCATAAAACAGCAATAACAGCAGACGTTGAAAAGGCATTTTTACAAATTGGACTTCAAGATGACAGTAAAGATGTTACTAGATTTCTATGGCTCAAAGATATAACGAAAGCAGCTACTGATGACAATATTATACACCTTCGCTTTTGTCGAGTACCGTTTGGGGTCATATCTAGTCCATTCTTGTTAAACGCTACTATCAAATACCATTTAATGCAGTCGGCTAATAAGGCTGTACAGCAAGTTTCTGGCGACATATATGTAGACAATTTGGTTACTGGGACGAAGACGACATTACAAGCGATTACATTATACAACAATTTAAAAAGAGAATTTGAGAAGATAACTATGAATCTAAGAGAGTGGAGTTCCAACTCGAAAGAATTTAAAGAGAAGATACCAGATGTACTTGACAAAGAAGTTGTCAAGGTTCTCGGCTTAGACTGGAATACAAACAAAGATACAATTCAATTGAGACCAAACAATGTTGACTTACAAACTACTAAACGAGGAGTCTTAAGGACAATTGCTTCTACTTACGATCCATGTGGATTTGTTGCACCATCGTTGTTGTCACCAAAATTGTTCATGCAAGATCTATGGAAAAGCAAAATTAAATGGGATTCAAAGTTACCAAAAGAATTATTTGAAGAATGGAGAAACATATATAATAATTTAGAAACTGAACAGGAAGAAATACCCAGATATTATACAAAGGACTTTGAAAGTAAAGAAAATCAGTTACATTGTTTCACAGATGCATCAACGAAGGCTTATGCAGCTGTAGTATGTATAGTAAATGAAAATGGCAAAGAATGTTCATGAAGTTACAAAGTCATTAATTAATAATAAAGAAGAAAGTAAAACTAGTAAACACGATAGTAAGTCAAAAGAAATAGAAGAAATGAAAAGAATACAAGAAACTTATTTTCCTGATGAGGTTAATATGAAAGAAACTGCTTTAAGTCGTAATCTACGATTATTTAAAGATGATGATGGTTTGTTAAGAAGCAAAGGAAGATTTGAAAATACTGAATGGTCGTTTGACATGAAATACCCAATTTTATTGCCCAAGAACTGTGACTTCACAAATAGTTTAATAAAGAGAATACATGAAGACAACTACCATGTTGGAGCCAATCATACACTGAGTTTAATTCGGAAGTTGTACTGGATACCACAGGGTAAAGCTCAAGTTCAAAAGATTATAAGACAGTGTTCGAGCTGTATCAAGCATGGAGGCGGTCCATTCAAACTTCCGCCTACTCCTGCACTTCTTGCTGAAAGAGTGAACTATAGTTCACCTTTTACATTTACTGGACTTGATTATTTAGGACCAATATTAGTAAAGACTGAAAATGGAGTTTCCAAGAGGTGGATTTGTTTATTCACTTGTTTAGCTGTAAGAGCTATACATCTAGAAATGGTACAAGATTTATCTGCTAAAGAAGCGCTACTTGCTCTAAGACGAATGATTTCTACAAGAGGGACTCCTGGTTTGATAGTTTCAGACAATGCTTCACAATTCAAACTTATATCAGAGCTTCTAACCAATCCATACTGTAAAGAGAATAAAATTACATGGAAATTTATACCACAGTTATCACCATGGTTTGGTGGTTTTTATGAGAGACTAGTGAGTCTAGTAAAGCATTGTATGAAGAGAACATTGCATAAACATTTGTTAAATGACAGTGAAATCAATACAGTTATTAAAGAAATTGAAGCTATTTTAAATACAAGACCACTTACCTGTGTCGATTCAGAAATGGTGCATATACTGAAACCAGCTGATTTTTTGATGATGGGTAAATGTATCAGGACAGAGACAATAAGTGATAAAGATATTCTTATTGAAGGCACAACAACGAAACAAGATTTGATTAAAGGCTGGAAAAGAGCTTTAGTAATTCTGGATGAGTTTAAAGACATGTTTATGAACCGATATCTTTCTAGTCTTCGGGAAAGATTTCAAAATTCATTAAAGGAGCCAAGAATTAAGTCTCAGTTAATACCTAAAGAACGACCTGTAGTACAAATAAAAGGAGATACAAAAAATAGAGAAGATTGGAAAGTGGGTAGAATAGTCTCACTTACTACAAGCAAAGATGGATTTTGTAGAGTAGCTAATGTTAAAGTTGGAAACAAGATATATACGAGATCAATCACTCAGTTGTATCCGCTTGAAGTTGAGGATTTTGATAATGAGAATATTGAGAATAGTTCTGAAAATATTGGTCAAACTCTAAAGAGAACAAGAATAGTTGGTTCTGTGAATGATTCAAGGCCTATAGACATTCCTGAAGAGGTAATTACTAATATACAAAATAAAGATAATGATATAGAAATGCAAACTGTAAGAGACAGCACTAAACGAATAATTGATGGGGTTACTGAAGTTGTCAGTGAACCAGATAATGATATTACTGAAGTTGTTAATGAATCAGAAAATGATGTTAATGAACAAGAGAATGATAATAATGAGTCTAGACCGGTGCGTGCCGCTGCCACGAGAGCCCTGGAAAAGATAAGGGAATGGACGGCCAACTTGGTCGCCCTACTATGACAAATTCTTCGTTCGTCGGGAGTGTCGTGACGAAGGCTGGTTGACGCCGTCACGATGTCCCTCAAATTCTTCGTTCGTCGGGAGTGTCGTGACGAAGGCTGGTTGACGCCGTCACGATGTCCCTCAAATTCTTCGTTCGTCGGGAGTGTCGTGACGATGAGTCACGATTCTAAATATGGAATGTCACAAGTAGCAACACCGAAACGGAAGCCCGCTAATTTTTCTATCAGTAAGTGAATCTTGTCTATGTCTTAAATCTTGTCTTGACAAGCTAGTTTTCTAAGAAAGTAGTTAAAGTGAGTTTAACTTTTATATGAGTGAAAAAGTGCAGAAAGTCCCGCTGATGCTGTTACCAAAGCTACGTAGTGGTGATATAACTCCCTTTTATTATTCTGACTATAATTTTACTAACGATGATGCCAAATTCTGTTTGATAACTTGTGTTTAAAATGGCCGGCCGGCAATGCGACTTGTAAAGATAGATGAGTACTCTTTAGGGGGCATCAATAAGTAATGCCCACAATTGAAGACGTTGTCTGTATGCATAGCTTGCAATTGTAGAAGCCTCCCTTGGCTACCGTTGTCCAAATGAGTAGCCCGCAATCGTAGAAGTATTTCCTGGCCAGGTTGCATCTAAGAGTATGGTGCACTGTTATGAGAGGCTTTCTTGGCCATGTAAGTGCTGGCGTGCACACTGTTATGAGAGGCTTTCTTGGCCACGTTAGTGCTGGCGTGCACACTGTTATGAGAGGCTTTCTTGGCCACGTAAGTGCTGGCGTGCACACTGTTATGAGAGGCTTTCTTGGCCATGTAAGTGCTGGCGTGCACACTGTTATGAGAGGCTTTCTTGGCCATGTAAGTGCTGGCGTGCACACTGTTATGAGAGGCTTTCTTGGCCATGTAAGTGCTGGCGTGCACACTGTTATGAGAGGCTTTCTTGGCCACGTAAGTGCTGGCGTGCACACTGTTATGAGAGGCTTTCTTGGCCATGTAAGTGCTGGCGTGCACACTGTTATGAGAGGCTTTCTTGGCCATGTAAGTGCTGGCGTGCACACTGTTATGAGAGGCTTTCTTGGCCATGTAAGTGCTGGCGTGCACACTGTTATGAGAGGCTTTCTTGGCCATGTAAGTGCTGGCGTGCACACTGTTATAAGAGGCTTTCTTGGCCACCTAAGTGCTGGCGTGCACAACGTTGAAGAGGTCTTCCTTGACCACCTAAGTGCTGGCGTGCACACTGTTATAAGAGGCTTTCTTGGCCACCTAAGTGCTGGCGTGCACACCGTTGAAGAGGTCTTCCTTGACCACCTAAGTGCTGGCGTGCACACTGTTATAAGAGGCTTTCTTGGCCACCCAAGTGCTGGCGGGCACACTGATGAATAGGGCCTTCTTGGCCACCCAAGTGCTGGCATGCACACTAATGAATAAGTCTTACTCGGCTAACTAAGTGCTGATAAGCACACCATTGAAAGGGTCATGTATAAGAGGGCAATTAACTGACATAAAGTAATACCTAAGAGTGACTAATAAGATCACATACGCTGGTGTTCAGCCAGAGTCATTAAGAGAGATAAGCTTACATTCTGCAGGGTGATGTGTCACCAAGTAGGTGGTAGTTGTATCACCAAACAGTAGTTCATTTATGTTTCTTAAACTTACAGATGGAGAAGTAATCCGTATCCATGAGGTGAAAGGAAAGGTGTAAGGAAAGCCATATTGAGGATCTGATCACTGACATAGGAACCTATGAGTGAGTAAGAGTTACATCCTATCTACACATACTGACTGGTATTCGCGACGTCAGTCTAGTATGTGTGCATTCACATCCCTACAATAGATTCATAATTCTTTGATTATATACATAATTATAGATAGATATATATAAGTGTAAAAGAGTCGTCGCGACAACCGTGGCGGTACAACTTCTAAATTATCTGGATTGTCGTATAATATATGTATTATGGATTCATCTTTCTAGCGACTAAATAATGTTGATGTCGAGTGTTTTCAAACTAGTATCAACCTGTTTAATTTTGGACAAAATTAATACACAAATAAAAAACACAAAAATATTTATCGATCTCGATATAATCTTTGTCGCAACACTGAGTACCACTGACAACGCCACCATACGAAACATGGCAGAACTATTTGACATTGACATAAGAAATTGCTGCCCTATGGAAAAATATAACAAGTGTTGCTTTTGAATAAAAGAAAAATATAAGAAAAAGGTACTCGCGCATTATAATCCTTACTTACCTAACCCGAAGCTACAAGTATTATATAAGTACCTATCCCGATTATGATTTAGACATTTTATTGTACTTTGAAGTGGTTGTTGGTAGGGAAGGGACACGAGGGTGGCTACCTGGATTATTTATTATGCTTAAAATATTATTTATAAAACAAGCAAATTTTTACTTTCGGACGACGTACTTTCAAATTATATTTTTGCATTCTATCGTAGTATCTGTAATTTTATTTCTATTACAAGTAAGTAGGTTTAGGTACATATTGCTCTAATGATTTCCGGTGTGTGTACCTCCTACAATTGTGTGTACCTCCTACCTAAGTCATTTTTAACCGAATTCAAAAATAAGAAGGTTATCAATTTGACCCACCCGTATGTACTTATATCAGCATTAATCTCATTTGCCGGCGCAGTGTTTGCTTGTTGATTCCAGACTTGAAAAGCCGCCTAGAGGCTTTTGACCTAGTTTACCTACCTAAAGAAACGGTTATTGAATTGACATGGTATCAATGGCCGGTAGGTATTGGCAATTTTACTTTGACTCCGAAACTCTAGCAAACGCCTTCTAAAACACGCACAAGAGCAGCGTGGTAAAGTATGCTCCGTACCACCTCCAGGTGATTGAGACACGCTTTGTTCCCAGCATTGGGACGTTCGTTATTTACATCTAAAAATGCGCGATAGTGCACTTAACCGATACATACCTACACTTTGTACCTACATGTAATATAGGTAGGTAGCTAACCATATTTTGTAGGTAAATACTTAGCTATAAAGTTTACTAAATTATGTCGCGTTAATGTTGAAGTAATTTATTTAAAATGTGGATAGCCCTCATTACAGGTTGTCATTTTGTGCCGTACTAAACGATATTATTTCCGAGTAGGTTTGCCTTACCCTGTAATTTTACTTTGCAACTAGTACTTTATAAAATGTCCTTTTATTTAGCGTTCACGCTCTTCCGCTCTGAATTTTTGATCACCATCAGATATTTTAATAGATAGTCCACAATTGTGTAGTTTGCTAGGTCAAAGATAAATTATGAAATTCTGACTACTAAATAAAGACAGAAAAAAAAGTTTTCTTTTTTTATTTAAATTACTATGTATGAATTTTAATAAAGAAAAAAATAATAATAAGTGCGACATTTTATCCCATTTTTCTATGACGTCACAAGTTGCTTTTATAGATACAAATTGCATAATAATTTCGTGTTTTGACGTTTAGTAAAAAGTAACTGATTTGACTAGGTACCTACTTAGTTGGTTTTATTTTTCTTTTTATTATTGTTCGTGTCATTATATGTTTATTGCACCAGCCCGTGCTCCAATGCATTAACTTCTTTCACCCTAAGGTTGCCTGGCAGAAATTGCTATTTAGCAATAAGGCCGCCTATTGTACTTATGTTTTTATTCGTATGTTTATGTCCTTTGTATATGTCGTTGTGCAATAAAGTATTATTGATTGATTGATTGATTGAAACTAGCCTACTTATTTTAGTTTTTGGGATAGTCCTTTTATTTTTTTTATTTTTTTTTATATATATAAATAAGTAGGTATCTGTAATCACTTCACTGTTTTGCTACTACTTTTACAAAATCTATAAAATGAGGGACTTTCCAGGTGTTTAATGGGGAACGTAGCTGGAAATCCCTCATTCTATACCATTTCAAATCCAAATATAAAACAACAATTATTTTTATATAGGTACCTATGCCACTGCTATTACATTATAATAATAATATTTATGAATAATTGTGTAGGTACTCGAGAATGGGAAAATAGGTAATTAATTATCTCGTTAAATCTGTACAACGCCATCTAGGTATATATTTTTTTGGGGAACTTAGTCTGGAAAGTCCCTCATTTAAAATTCAAATTCAGAAATATCTCTGTTCCTTAGGTTGAACAGACTGTTTGTGTGGCTCTTTTTTCCAGGCTACCGTTGCGTAGATAAAAAAATGCTTATATCCATTATGTTGGACTCAAATGCGTTCAAGAGCTGCTTGTTATCTAATTAGTTTACAACCCTGTTTCCGAAGTAAGTGGAGCATTTTGACACCGCATAATAACGTGGCCCACGCAGCCACCGCAACATCATAGAATGAACATGTAGAACGGACACTCCGAGCCACAACGATATGAGCTTAATTTAGATACTTAGGTAATAAATAGTACTTCACTTTTTGGTTTAACAACCTAATTTCGCACGACTACGTGGCTAGTTATTTGCACACCGGAAGTCAATATCATCATTACAGTAAACGCAAAAATATCTTAGAATATTTTGCCCTTTTGCAAATAACCAGTTAGAACATAAGTTCTTATATTTTTTTGATTGACATACTTACATAAGTATGCAAACTTACGTAGTTGTATCTGGATATAAAACAAAAAGTAAACAACACAGTTTCTAGGATATGTTTGCGTTTATGATAATGATATTGACTTCAGCAGGGCTAATATGCGCAACGTGATAAAATTATCGATCGATTCAATCAATTTTGGGATTTTGGGCATCTTAGGCCTCGTCAATGCCTTCGGGCAAGTCTGGGGCCAAGAGCAAACCCCTCAATGGTAAAAAAATAGTCAAAATCGATAAGTTTGTTTTTCCCTAACATGCGTATCACGTGATTTTGTTCGTATTTTGAATTAATTGGGTTCACATATGACGAAACGACATAATTATATCGTTAGAATCGATAACATTACCGTAACAAAATTCACGTTGCGCATGTTAGCCCTACTGGTGTTCGAAGAATTACCTATGCCTCGTTCTTACACTGCTTCTCGAGACGCAATCGGTATTCCACACAACCACAACAACATTGCCACTTAGGTACTTACTTGATTCAGTTTACATGATGATAGTGTTCCGAGTCAGCACTGATTTAATGTCAATCAGTTACTGTCCTAATAAAGCCGGATCAACGCGACATCAAATAGGTAGATAAATCTAATTAAATTGGTACGACGGGCGTCGATAAACAGCAGGGTACCTAATAACGTAGTTTCCAACTAGTTAATTCGGTTACTTTTTACTAAACGCCGAAACACGAAATTACTATGGAATTTGTATGAAAAAGCAACCTGTGACGTCATAGAAAAATGTGACAAAATGTCGCACTTATTCTTACGTTTTTCTTCATTAAAAAATCATAAATAACTATAAATAGAAAAAAGAAAACGTTTTTGTCACATTAAGATTAGAATCTGTCTTTATTTAGTAAGTAATCAGAATTTCATAATTTATCTTAGACCTACGAAACTATCCAATTGTATTTCTCTATTCACGATAAATGTGTAATACATTACAGGACTTGTGATGAGTATATTAAAGAAATAGTACTTAGATTGATGACAATAAATTGAAATACAGAACTGACGTCCCACTCTCTCATTACTTAGAATAACATGAACCTACCTATTAACGCAAAATACTGTATTCAATGTTTGCGTATTCTGAGTACTTACATAATAGGTACTCAATAATATTATTGTATAAATACTAGGTATACATAAATAACAAACATAAATAGTCTATTACTACTGCTGCGGACAGGCGTCCCCTCAATCAACAAGGGGTGGTACTAACACCATTATGTACCTATCACCATTAAGTTTATTTAGTTGTTCAATCTGTTATAATATACTTAGGTACTTGGGCATTTTAGAAAAGGCTTACTAGATTTATTCCCAATGAATTCCATGGTCGAATTTCATACACAACATAAACATACGCCTAAATAGGCGTATGATCTTCTATCGTGTGGATTGTGAGGTGGATTACCAACCCCATCAACCCTGGTTGTCAGGGTTATTACTGAGCCGCCACAGGCCCCTGACATGACTCATTGTAACGACTACTAACTTACATCAGTAAGTAATAACCGGGACCAACGGTTTAACGTGCCTTCCGAAGCACGGATCATCTTACCTTTTGGACAATCAGGCGTATAATTATATTTGTATTTATGTTGTGTATGTGTGTAATATCGGATAGGTATTTTTTATATATTTTTGAAAGAAAACAACGAATTTTCCCATTCCTGTTTTAGAATCACAAACTCAGATCGGAATTAATTGTTTTCACTGCGCCGTTTTAGTGGGCGGATTTTTCAATAAAGCTTTTCCTTTTAGGATGGGTATGGAAAATATCGAGTAGAAACTAGAGAGAGCGCGCGCAAGGGATACGTGTACATGATATAAGATCACGCTTATTTTCCATTGGTTAAGGCAGAGACCACGGATACGATTATGACGTAACATTTCTTCTTCTTCCACTCTTATTATAGGTATACTTCATCATTCATGCTCGCCGGTTTAGAATAAGTGAAAAGGTGTGGCTGTCATATCAACTCAAAATCATGATCTGAATCATCCCTCAAAGTTTTCGTTACGATGTCACTAACACCTGTATATAAGAATTTTGACGGTATGTAATTAGTTCGTAAGTAGTTACTCATGGTACTTATAATCATTATTCTAGTTGAGGGCTACACAAGCTGGATGGCAGTAAATTTGCCCATCTCGCCGCCGACCGCGCTTCAACCGCTAGTTAAGGTGATTCGTTTTCCATACAAAAGTTGATGCAGTGCTACAGGAAAACGGATAGAGGAATATTGTTATAAAACCGATAAATAGTAATATTTTGGTGTATTATTTTCGCAAACTAACAAAAATTTTGGATCCGAATACGAGAAGTACCATATTTCAGACCCTCAATTTTGATCAATTCTACATTTGTAGTGGTGCAGATTACAGTGTATTTGCTGAGCGTGTAGTGGTGTCAATGTTAGTTTGTGTGCGTGATAGTTTTTTTTCTCTAAAGGCTTTGACTACTTGACAAGTGTAATTAGAATGTCAGTGACAATTTATAAAGAGATTTTGTATGAATAAATAAAAACTAAAAATACTACAATCTGAGAAAAGGAATATTGGAAAAATATTTTTGTTTTAACGCATATTATTTAAACATTTTTAAATAATGGGTAAGTACCGTGTTTTAAAAGAGGACATATATTATAATAAAAAATCAATACATAAAATGAAATGGCTGTATGGGCATAGTTCATTTTGCCTTACCCTTCGGGGAAAACCAAATCAAAAAAAAAGTTGTTGCATTTGCCGGCCTAAATAGTAGTCATTTATAATTAATTGTTTTTCCATCCAACATACAGATTTATTTATATTCTCTTTGCCGCGGACTGTTTGGTGGGACCGGGAATGGGAAGGTTGCTTTCTTCATTGAATAATCTAAATAATCAATACGAAGTGGTGTTTTGTGGTTAATGATCACATTAAGTTAGTCGGAAAACATTCCCGATAGTATTATTAAATCGGAATATTCAATAAACAAAGTGTACCTATCTATTTTCGCTTTGCGCCAACAAGTCGCTTACTTCGTTTGGGGTTCGGAGTAGGAGTCTGTGTGGGGGCTTAGGTTTCATCATTTCATTAATCATCATCAAGAAAAAAAAACACAAGACATGGCTGTATGGGCATAGTTCCCTTTGCCTTGCCCTTTGGGAAAAAAAATAAGATATATTTTGAAATTCTTATGTATAATAAACAAACATCACAGACATCATGACAGATCTAAAACTAACGAAAATCTTTTTTCTATTTGACTTATTTATGAATTTTAATCAAGAAAACGTGATAATAAGTTCGACAGCAACCAGTTCAGGTCCCCGAAACAGCCCATTTCAGGCCGCGTATATATGGAAATACTACTTCAATACGTCCTAGCCTCGTCTTTTTTTAACGTCCTCGTTAAAAAAAGACGTCCTAACCTGAACTAACTAACCTAACAATAAACATCACGCGTAAATATATGTCCAGAAATGCGCTGCAAGTCGTCTGGACTGGGCGCGAAAACAACATAGAATTCGATTAGCTGCTAAGTGTCCCAGCATGCTATCACCAGCTGACATACAAATGAAGTCCCGCGGATTTTATTGGAACTAAATGACAAGTCATAATAATTATATGCGGATACTGCGACATCAGCGCCGTGCTTGCGGGACGTCCTGAAGCGCTATTACATCTTTCAAACGCGATGCGTCAAAGTTTGAACCGACGCAATTTAGGAAAAATCTACCTTATTATTACTGTACTGTGATCGTTATTTGTAAAATCATACAATACATATACACAATTCTTTATACACAATATAATTATTATGTCATATTGTGGACTTTTCGGTAGACCTACAAAAAAGGAACAATTCAATCATACATTGTTTTGTTATATCTCAATGGGCTCAGGCAGCGTTTTCGCCGAAAGCTCCAAGTCGGCTATATTTGTAACGATAATTATGTTTGACATTCATCATCATTTTTGAACCATTTTATACAAAAAAAAATACTTGTATAAATTATATACCCTAAAGCACGCCCATGAATCACTCTACTCATTGGTGAAAACCGTATGAAAATCGGTTCAGTAGTTTTTTAGTTAGCCGCATGTTCACTGATGCGATTAATGCCTGTTAGAAATTTACAAAATAAAAAATACGGAAATTACGGAAGGTACTTTAGTGCAAAGTACATTATTGTATAATTATAATATTATTGGTAAAAGTGATACTTTTTGAAAATTCCGTAACAAATAGACGGGTTCGCCAAATTCAATTGTAAAAAAAAATACAAAAAGTAAAAACAATTAAAACATGCACTTGGGTTTGAACCGTGAAACTTAAGAATGGCGGCGACTGCTTTACCAAATGCGCCATTTAGAAGTTAGAAGTAGACTTCAAATTATGCATCTCTTTTAATAGCTAACCTAGTTCGCATGTGTGTGTGACAGCTTCGTGTTTGTACACAAATTGAAATGACACCAACTTTTGATGCAATGTTTTAATATGATATCTGCAGTAAATACTTTAAAATTGTAGCTTAACTTAAAGATAATGTATGTAAGATTTCGCCACCTAACATTTCACTGGGTCAGAACTCAACACTAAACGAATAAATGGAAAAAAATACGAAAACTGCAGAAGTAACGCCATCTGCTGACGCAGCGTTACCTAGCTGACTGAAATGCATCACCTTAACAACTTATATTAACGGTTCAGACCGAATCACAAAGTTATATTATTGTTCAGCAAACTAAATTGTAGTACAGTTGCTCCGAAAGGGATAATTGAAAAACTACGTGCCGAATTAAACTTTTCATTTATCGAGAAATCTGAACAAGCTTCTATGAGGGAATTTCCCCTAAAACAATAATATATAGATGGCGCTGTTCAGATTTAAAGTGATAATTACATTCTCTTTGCCCGGGCTACATTAATTAATAATTATATTTGTTTAACCTTCTAATTTCATGGATAACAGACATGCATCTTTTATCTTTGTTTTTGGGTATAAATGATGACCCGTTTTATTACACCAAGGTACACTTACTTACAACTTATTATTCTGATCAAAATAAAGAGAAGCAATATAGGTATCAATATCATTCTATATAAAGTGTGAGACAAATACCAAGCAACAATTAGTTTTATATAATGCTTTTGAAATTCCATTAATTTTTTGTATAATGTACCCCAGCAATGAGAAAATAGGTAATGTTATCATGTTAAAAGTGAACAACGCCATCTACCGTGTGTTTGGGGAACGTCGATTGGAAAGTCCCTCATAGGGATTGCATGCAACGTGGATTAATGTGAAAAGCCGACGACAGAACATGTCGGGGCCACGTGTAGGCCAGTTGCCAGGTGGAAAAATACATCAGTCACACGGATAATTGGTTGTTAAAGGGAGCTTTATGCCAACTATATAGGTGTATCATAAATGACACCAAATAAATAATCGTATTTTTCTCATGTTATATGAATAGAGGGTTGTTACGTATGCAGTTTACTTACGTAAAAAACGGGGTGTATTCAATCCGTATTTTTTTTATCTGTTTCAAAAACTGTACTTATCTATTTACGGATCGCCAAAGGTATGAAGTTATGTTAGAATATGAATAGAGACATTGCATGCAACGTGGATTAACCGTGAAAGCTGGCGGTGAAACACGTCGGAGCCACGTGTGTGCCGAGTAGGGTTGTCAGCCCCCGTAGCATGCGGCACGCGTGTTTGTATAACTTACGCCTTGCGATAAACGAACCAACCCTATTATGACTACCGACGCGATAAAACCAATTCTACTTATAGGTTCAATCATCGCGCCGTGCGCGGTATGCTATTGGGTCGTGTATTAGGTTCAAGATAAATTATGAAATTCTGATAACTAAATAAAGACAGATCGTTAACTAACGAAAAACTTTTTCTTTTTTCTATTTTACTGATATATGAATTTTAATCAAGGAAACGGCCGACGTTTTGTCACGTTTTACTAAGACGTCACAGTGTGGTTTTTATAGTAATTTCGTGTTTTGACGTTTAGTAACAAGTAACTGATTTGACTAGTAGGAAAACTAGCCTAGTTGTTGTTGTTGTTTAAATTCGCCTTATATAAGGCAGGCAAAGATCTCAGGACCATAAGACATTGGCAATGGTTGTCTCTACTCTATGACGACCGGTTGCCATACAACCATGAAGTTAAACTAGCCTATTGTCATGTTACAGCAGGTGGAAACAATGCAAGGCATAAAGGATAAAGACTAAAGATCACAACTTATTATATTACACTAGGGGAAGGTGGATTTGTATTTCGTTAATTTGAAAAAATCTGATGGCACATGGCGGCATCAGTACAATTCAATATCACGCAAGACGACATTCGAATTATATAGGCCGAATAAAATCTGTGGAAGAATTTTGATCTGGGGGGGTTAAAATGGCCACATCGAAGCAAATTCATCTAAAAAAGCAATATTGCTATTTGACATTTATTTACATTGCGCACTTACTTTTACATGCGCAAATGTCAAATTGCAATATTGCTTTTTTAGATGAATTGCTTCGATGTGGCCTTTTTAACCCCCCTGATTTCAGTTTAGAAAGGTACTTATGCAATCATTTTTAAAGTGCAAAGTATGTAATTCTTGTAAGAAAATTCATGTAAAATAGGTGAAACCAATGAGATCTTCAAAACATTTAGGGACACATTATTTTTTAATTTGGGTAGGTACTTTTTTACGTTAAGAAAAGAAAGGACTTATACGTACTGTGCTGTACTTGTACTCCTGAGTTGAGCGAACACAAGACAGAATATGCAGATACTTAAACCAACTTTAAAGAGACTTTATAGGGGTGGATGCGATAGACCTTAACTTCAATTCAAACTTATTTTAGCGAGTGTAAGTAATTAAGGTAAGAATTTCGCACAGCAGGAGTAATATACAAGCACCAGCTTCAAGTTCAAAGAATAAAGTTGGAAAATCATCCGCCTACTTATTGTTGATAGGGTTATAGGGACTTTCCGGGCTACATTCACCAAAAACTATATAGATGGCGTTGTACAGCTTTAATGTAATAATTACCTATTTTCTAATTACTCAGGTACATAATTAGTCCAAAATACAATGTAATGGCAGAAATATACCTATATAAAAATTAAGTAATTTTTGCTACCATATTGCTTCTCTTTATTTTGATCAGAATAATATTGGGTGGAAAATGTAATTGTGCCTGAGTGTAATAAAATGGGTCATCATTGGTGCTAATTCCTGTAAATACCATCTAATTTTATTTTAAGTTATATCTGTCATTTTCTTATCCGCCGAAAAGGAAAGGGACGGGTAATCGACAAGCATAAAATTTATGGAACACACGTCAATTTTAAGCACAAATCTAAACCAACCGTCTAAAACATTTACATCCGTCAATAACCCGACAAAGTTAAGTAGACAGCACGTCAAACGGAATGCATACAGCGACGTACCTTTTGATTCGCCCGGGTTAATCATTCATTTACTCATTCTTCCTAAAATTAAGAGCTGTGAATCATCCGTCCCTTTCCTTTTCGACGGATACGAAAATGACGGATATAACCTAAATAAAATTAGGCGGTGTCTGCAGGAATCGGGGCCATTGTGTATTGTTTTAAATTAAATATGTTTTTATATTGTTTAAACTTAAGTTTCATATGTTTTTATTATACTGTTTATATTTAAAGTTTCACGGCGCATTGGCGCTTCTGCACTGTAAAGTCGCGAAAATAAATAAATAAATAAATTATAAGTACCCAAAAACAAAGTTAAAAGACGCATACGTATGTCTGTTATCCGTGATACTAGAAGGTTAAACGAAGAAAAAACAGTACAGCGCAATATGTATTGTTTTTGAGGAACATAGCCAGAAAAGTCCCTCGTTAGTAAATGTTTTACACCCTGGTAACCCTGGGTTGGTGGTGGATCGATCGCGGGGCTTCACAAGGCCAAGACAGTGCACTCACTGCCACATTCATTATCTTATTAAGTATGCCCAGAGCGATACTCTACTTGAGAAACAGACAATTTGTCACTAGGAAACAAAAAAGATTTAAAACGGAAAAAATTCATTGTTTTAAGTTTACGTGGTTATTATCATAATTAAAACACATAATAACGGTTCTTACCGCGTTAAAATGGGGATATGAGACTCCCGATATTTCGACACTGTTGCAAGTGCCATGATCACGGGATGACTGATGAGATCTTCTGTTGGAAGAAAGAGGGTAGACAGATATGTCTGCCCGTAGAAAATTATGGATCTACCTACTCCACTCCAATCTCATCAGTCATCCCGTGATCATGGCATTGCAACAGTGTCGAAATATCGGGAGTATCATATCCCCATTTAAAAGCGGTAAGAACCCGTTATTATGTGTTTTAATTACGGAAAAAATTGTAACCGCAATATTATTTACTTATTTGAAATTGTTTCCTTCGACAATCATATGTGTCTAACTTATTATGAAGACAAAGGTTAAACTTAATATTACTTCTAACTTTATGTTTTTTTTTTCCGGCCAAGTAGTTAACGCCATATGCGGCAAATGTACGATAAGTTACGTCAAACAATGTTTCTCATTTCTAGCTATGATTATAAAAAATATCATAATTTGTCCTTTTCAGCCCAACTTATTCTGATATCACCTAAACCACCGCTCAATGTTTCTCACGAGAACCGTTATAAACTTTTCGATTTTAGTATTGCTCTCAATTCCATCGATTCAATTCAGTTTCCGTTATGTATATCCCTTTATCTCTAGACACTTTTATACGTCTACCCATCCATAGAAAATATTACGGACACTTCATATATACCTATTTATGTACTTACCTGTCAAGAAACACAGCAAACAGATATTTTTATCGTGTAATATTTACTCATAAGCTTTATCTAATCACTCGGGTATCGTCATTTCTACTCATAGAACATAAATTCGATAGAGCAATGGACTTAATCTACGATAACTAAGGTATTTAGTTTTGAGTTGTTGGAATGAATTAACTGTCACTCATGATTAATTGATTGTTAAAAAAGTGATCTACTCAGAACGTGCGTGTATGAAACGATTGACCTTCTTATCGAGTCGATGGCAAACTAAATACAACAAGTATGGTGCTATCTGAATGTGGAGGAATCAAGAGGAGTGTGTAAGGATCGCAGCAAATGGCATTCCATAGTCTCTGCTTTCCCCAGTGGGAAATAGGCGTGAATTTATGTATGTATGTGTAAAAATGTAATGCGAAAAATTACCTACAAAGAATTTATTAACACGTATTCGAATAAGTAATTGAAATCGATACCAATTTCAATCGATTTTTTCGATACCCGGTATAACGCTCGTATGTGGTTAATAATTTACTGGAAATCAATTTCGATTTATGAATAATAAAATAAAATATATTTTTAACTGAGCTACCGCACGACGAAATCGCGTCATAGTGTAATATTAATCTAATAAGGTAGAAATTCAATATAATTCTTTATTAAAATTAATAAATAACTATAAAAACTTAGTCAGTTAGTTAAAAATTCAATTAACTTATTTATTATTTATTAAATATAACTTACACGGTACTAGATACTTATCGAATTGGTCATTTTTCAAACAGTCAGGTCATTTGCTTATATAAAAAGTTCCACTACTTAAGTAGGTATTAATAAATTCGATTCTTTTCTTAACTAGTCTTAAAGTTGTTATTCAAGTTAGTAAACGCTGAGATTAATTTAGGTAGTTTTATCTAGTTGTTCAACTACGCACCAGAACTAGTCGTAAGTTTTTCCGATATGATAAAGTTTCCCTAGTAAAAGTCGGAAATTGAAGGCACAGATAAAAATTCACCTGCGGCTAATTATATCATCCTTGGTTTTTGCCGTGGAGAGAAACATACATACATACATGCAGTGGAGAGAAAATAAAATTGAAACGCAATGACCGGCACAAATTGGAAAGGTGAATTTCGATACATAATTATACACAATCTACAGTATTGGGTTACATGCGGTTTTAATTTTATATCTTGCCAGCCGGGTCTGAATGACAACCGCGAATTATATTGAGCGCTTCGACCAATAAACTATATGAATGCTATCTACGTAGATGGATGCAAACAGCTATTATTCAAAGACCCCGATATAATTTGCGCCGCGCGCAGCGCGGTTACCGTGTAGCCTACAGGAGTCATCAGCGCGGGAATATAATTATACTAGCTTTTGCCCGCGACTTCTTCCGCGTGGCGTGTTATAAAAGAGAGATCTTTGTGTGTGTTGGAGTGCATATAAAATTTCAAGCATCTAACTTATGCAGTTTAGATTTTTTCATACAAATGTTTTTTCCCGCTAACTCCCGTTTCCGTGGCAATTTTACAATATCCTGTTGCAACTCAGCTTTAAGTTAACTAAGGTACCTGCATGCCAAATTTTAAGCGTCTAACTTAAGCGGTTTAGATTTTTCATACAAAAGGAAGTTCCCGCTAATTCCTGTTCCCGGGGGAATTTCGGGAATTCCATTCTTAGTGCACCTCTACGGTACCTAAGCTATGTCCCTTCCAAATTTCAAGTGCCTACGTTTAGCCGTTTAGGCTGTGCGTTGATATGTCAGTCAGTCAGTTTCTCCTTTTATATATTTAAATTAAAGTGGGTAAGCGCATACACAAACTCACTCTTTCCTTTTTTTAGGTCTAGTTACCAATGGAGTGGGGGTTCGCTACGACTAGTTAATCCCGACATACGCTCTCTCAGGCACATCGCAGGTGCCCTGCTGCAGCGCAGCGCCGCAGTTGCCAGGAGCGGTGCCGTTCTGGCGGTGCCTGCCTTCCGCACCGCTGCAGACTTAAAGTGCTTTGAGGGAGGATCATCCCAAGGAACCAGAGAATAAAGGTTAGGCGACAGGACAAGGATAAGAGATACTAGTGACTTCGGACACTAGGAGTGAGTCAGTAGTAGCTCGGGAAGCCGGAGCTGCGAACGCGTATACCATAACAAAACCCATGTGCATGTCGTCGCCCCATGTCGACGACGTGGTCGATATCATCGTCGCTGGTCCGAAGCGCACTTAGAGAAAGAACATCCCGCTGAGAGCGGTAACATGTTAATTTCGCAACTAAGTTACTTTTACCTACTTATTGCATCAGTTTAGTACCTACTTTACATCTGCCCCTATAGATTTTGATCAAATGGACGACAGTTACTATTTCTGCTGTTTTGAAGGAATTTTACAAAAATTGTGGAATCTTGATTGACTCTGGATCAACTGCTAGGTGGTTTAATTTAGCTGCGGCAAAGGTTTAACCAAATTACCTCGAAATATGTTGTATTCGGAAAATTATAAGATGTAACATTGAAGATTATAAACGTGTAACATAAATCACAAAAGCAAACGATCGCGAGGAGTGGAAATCTGTTATTCGAGCCTTACATCCCAACAGGGGATAAAAGGATTAGAAGAACATAAATCACACGAAAAAACTTTATCAAATCAAATCAAATCAACTTTATTGCACAGAACTAAAATTTCAACAATCCGACAAAACACATGAATACAGTAGCAACCAACAAAAGGAAACAAACATTTACAACTTGGATGCGGGATGGTGCAACAAAAAAATAAAAATAAATAACAATAAATAAATACCTAAAAGTAAAACTAAAGTTAATATACTTTATCTCATGAGATGCATCCTCCAACACAGGTTATGCAGCCTACTCTCTCAATTTCAGTGCTCTTCAGAAAAATAACAGTGTGGGAATAATTTATTATGAATGATTGCGCTAGTAGGAAAAAAAAATACGCGAGTTAACGCTGCGTGTGTATTGTCGTGGGAAGCTATAAGTATGGATAACGTAGGTAAATGAGATTATATCAACAACCCATGCTTACCTATCTGATTATGGTTATCTTAGAGATAAGGCATCTTGTAATAGGACAGTGGGTTTATGATTTTACTTTTAATTTTTTCAGCTATTTGTTTATATTTTTTAGTAGAGAAGATGTTTTTGTTTTGTTTACTTACGTTAGAATCGTCGGTCACTCGTATTTTGTCGGCGTATTTTAAGTATTTTCTAATACAAGTGCTGACCATTTAATGCCGCCTAGTGTGTTCGTGAGATTTTCCGATAGATTATTATAAAGTAATTTTTTTCCTTTTCCCTCTTTGCAATACATGTACCATCATCATCTCCCTAGCATTATCCTGTTTTTCACAGGGTCCGCTTACCTAACCTAAAGATTTGACAGGTCCGGTTTTTTACAGAATCGACTGCCTGTCTGACCTTCCAACCCGCGAAGGAAAAACCAGCCCAATACAGGTCAGTAGGACAAATACCTCCGAAAATGCATTTCTCGGGGATGTGAGTTTCCTCACGATGTTTTCCTTCACCGCTGAGCACGTGATAATAATTTTAGATCCAAACATGAATTCTTTTTTTTTAATTAAGATGGTTTGGTCTTGACTTCATTCTTCCACGAGGAGAAGGAGAGGGTAATAAGATAGGTACAGGAAACACCGACGGCGGCATTGGCCCATTCCATTCCTTGGCTGTGCGCATTATGAAGGATTAAGCGAAGCGCTTGGTGCGGAATAGTGGTATGTCAACCAAGTCAGGATGGTAACCCGCCGTACGTCTGGATGTCCTCAGATGGAATGGACTTGGTAGAATGAGCTGATGGAGCTCCTGTGCACACTCCCCGAAGTACAATCTGTAAAAAACCGACAGGCAGGCGACTTTACGGCGGTGGTCTAGGCTATGCAGTTTGGCTTCCACCAGCTTCCTGTCGCCGATCAACCTCTTAGCACGTCGTCGAATTCGAAAATATGAAGTGAAGCTCTAGCATCATGTATTTTAGATAAGATTTGTAATAATAGAGCGCCCTATAAATTATTCAGTATCGGACATATTATCAAAAAGTTGGCTTTTGTTTTAGCCACCCATTTATTCTACGTAGGCACCCGTTACCGTGGGCTGTCTAAAATTTATTCAACCGATACGAAAATATCCCTATCCCGGCGAAATATCAAACCACGAGGGTTCATTTTATTCTAGAATGTTTTTATTGTGCAATTTAAATAAGATGATTTACTAACAAAATGAGTAAATATTAAGAAATGAATAACCCTAGATTGTTCGAAAAACAATTACGTAAAACCATATAATATTCTGTCAGTTTTCTTTGTAAGTATGTATCTTTTGTCTGTTCTTTGGTGTAGAAATAAATAAATATTTTTTATACGCGAGAATTCCGGCTCAAAAAAAAAAACGAATAAAAAATTAGACCGAAAATTTTTAAGCCACAATACAAACCGCAATGGCGTAAGTAGCCAGATGCAGTGTGCTCCATCTATAACCCCCACCAGTTGACTATGAGGAAACCCCTGCCCAGGGACGGTACGTATGAATATCGGATGACATTGACGCTATTTATTTAATACCCATCCAGAACTTCCTCTTCTGTAGGTATTATTTTACAACTACAATACAATGTATTAGTGGAATTCCATACTAATTAATTAATTACGCGTCAAAACTATTACAGACCCGAGTGCTCGTTGATGTAAACCGTACATATACCTATATAGTGAATTCACAAGGATTTGACTCAACTTGTTTCGTTGGGTTGCTAATTAGTTACTTGTTAGGGAAAATTCTGTAAACCAGTGGTTGTTGTTGGTTACATCCGTTCGATACAATTAAGAAAGAAAAAAAACCTAACGATGAGGTGAGTGTGCTTTATTTTCATTTAAAAAAAATTACTACGTTAACAGTCGAACAAGCGATAAAAATAAAACGAAAACTCACCGAGCTTTTTGAAATTTTCGAACGCTGTTTGCAGTAGTTTCCACATGTTACCGCACATGTCTTTGTAACTTTCTAGAATCGTCAGGATTTTAGAAGAATCACAGGACGGTGAAATAGTAGTCTATTACGTGAGCAACGTAGAATATTAGACAGGTGGCTATGTACATGAAGATGAGTATTTGGACCAACATGGTGCCTCCGCTGGCGGCTCGGTGCGACTGCCGGGGCTACTGCGAAGCCCTACAGGGAAGGTGAATGTCGATCACTTACTCAATAATATGTTATGTAAGCTATTGAAAAATAATTAGTGTTTAGGGGACAATCGACATGTGTCAGCACAAAACGTCTCGGCCATACTAATTTGTGTAAAGTCGACTCTTTAAGAGCTTAACCTTAGTTACCTACTTACTACTTATAGCTGAAGTCGCTTAGTGGATTTGTCACGTACTTACTAACCGCCACCTAATAGGGAAGGCAGAAGCATAAGTTTTCAGAAGACATCTATAATGACTCTTGATTTTGACAAGAGTTAAGGGCCCAGTCTCCGAATGCAGAATTCAGAATTTGAATATTTTCAGTTTAATAAATAACATTGCTTAAAAAGAAAATAATTGTCAGCAAAACCTCGCAACGACTCAATTTTGCGGAGACTGCAGCCTTAAGTGGAGTTGAATTATTATTTTTGTGATTACTGATTCAGTTACTTAAAAGAAAATAAAAATCATTGTTCCTCCATAAAGGTCATCTTTATGGAGGAACAAATATCATTACAAACTCGAAGTCATAAAAAAACATAAATATGATAGCTAATTTGTTTCTTGGAAAAAGATAGCTCATTGATCGTAATTTTTTGATTAAAACCATGATAAAAATCGCGTTTCCCTGAGGCAAACATAAACATTGTTATTAATAAAATGACGAGACTATTCATGACTTTAGAACATTACTATTTTTAGTAGATATTAATTTTGTAAAGATAGTTCGAAGAACGGATAAGTTACGTAAAACTTATCTACTTACTCTTATCTATTTTAAGTAATATTCTTTTCTTGTAGAAGTACACTGAAGAACACTGAAGTGGGCAATTCTACGTACAGTCATGAACAATAATATCATGTACCCACTTTAGAACCCTGTCGCACTATCATATTTGACATTTAATGAGACTTACGGTTTAATTTGTCAAAAAAGTTAATGTGACATGATTTCAAAGTATTTACATATTAGCACTCGTGACTGTACTTACTTCCAATAGTAGTCATATGCTGCGACAATAACTTAGTGTTAATTAAATCTATAAAAGTGAGCTGCAATCAGACTTGCGGAGATTTCCAAAGAATTACTCTTTTACTTTTAACCAGTCTATGTACAGGATGTTTGTGACATCGTAACGAATACTGAGGAGAATGATTCAGAAAAAGATTCATGAAAATTTTAGTGTTTTTAAATTATTTTTAAATTTATACTTTTGCGATGGAACATTCCACTTGATACTAACGCAGAATCATGGCCTGAATCATTCCTCAAAGTTTTCTTTACGATGTTACTACCTAACTGTTAACTTTAATATACTTAGTAGATATGTATACTTAGGTGAAGGTATTTATTGTATGTTACCACAGTTGAAGATTTCCTATGCCTATGACACGGGTAATATTCATTTACCTACTATAGGCATCACAAACAACTCTTAAGCAGCTAAGTAATTAAAATAAATTATTTCATATCTTTCTTATAACATGGACTCGTCACGTTAGACAGATAAGAGTTTTCCTTTTTTTTTCTCTAACCTAAATACCAAAGGATGGAGAACGGGAAGAAAATTACTATTGCTTTTTTCCGGAAAACTTCTATTGAAAATATTTTTAAGCTTTCCAGTAGAATTGTTCAAATTGTATACAACCAATACTTTACTGTGAATCACTACACAATGAAAACAGGAATGCCTTTGTATAGTGATCCTTACGTTGTTAGCGAACCATAGAATCTAGCTAAAGTATCTACTTTATGTTTATAAAAGTATTTACCGGCAGTCGTCTAAGTAAGTATATTAAGTCACTCATATTTGTTAGAGTAGGAGCCTTCAGTGCTTCCCATTTGATCGGGCGGAGCTAATGCCATATTATACAGAACATCTACCATAAGTCAAGTCAAAATATAAAAATCTTGTCTTGTTGAACTTCCAAATACTACCTACTCTACTCATAATAAAAAAAAAAACAGTAGTAGAACAGACTTCAATTGAAGTGTTCTTTGTTTTTCTTTAGGTAAATTAAACCAAATCATAACGAAAAAAAAAGTATGTAGGTACTTACTTAGAAAATACCTACCACTTTTATTTCCATGGACGCTTTTAACTAGATCGCCATTCTTTTTAATTCAGTCAGAAGTTTTAAATGGTGATTCGATTTGCTATTCTCATTTCCACTTAACTAAGAATTCCCTGCGGTCTTATCCTGTATGCACGTTAAGGTAGCTCTCACTTTTGCGACAGCTTTGAAAGTGGAAAAATAAGAGTTCATGAAATCGAACACTCTCGGACAAGTTTTTAACAAGAATTGTTTAGCTTCAGAGCGAATATTTAAAAGGAAAAATCAACAGGAAAACATTTTTGCTAGGGGTTTCGTACAAAGCTTCTTAAATAGCTACACACGCGACGTTCCTATAGATTATTCATTGACTTTCTTAGCTTTCGATTTAATCAATCTTCTATTATGCTCCGCTGGCCTGGTAGTTGCGGCTTCCGAATGCATCCCGCTTAGAAAAGGTACTTACTGAAAAATATCGGTGCCTGAAGGACGTAGTTACGACCCTGACGACGCGACTATTCTGGCCATAGAGGTGGCCAATCAGTTCGCGACAACAAATACTTCAGAAGCCCGATACCGACCCCGCTAGAGTCGTCGACGATTTCCCTCATTCAGCGCTTATCGCCATCGGTCCACTAGGGTCGATTAATTCTTTCAAATATAATATTTTCAGACGACGCCCTGAGGCGAAGTGCGCGTGTAACTGCGCATCCTCAGGCCTGTTGTCTTAAATTTTGTACCGGATGAGAGCCTTGCACTCCCCATTTTTTCGGCCAAGTAGTGAATGCCGTATGCGGCAAATCTACGATAAGGCAAAAAATGGTTTAATCAATTGGACTGACTAAGTTAAAGTCAGCGGTAAACCCTATTAAAATGCAATGAAGCACGCTGGTAGTTTTCTATATACCGCAATGAGACGTGAGTGCGTCGCTCTTCGTTTTATATACCTAATCGACTCGATTGTTCGAGACTGGACCAACAAATCGAGCTTTCTGTTTGTGGGGTCAACTGTTATGTAGAATTATAATGTGATGCGAACTGCACGTTTTATAATGCTTTTTTATTACTTATGTAGTTATTATTTGACGTGAGTTTTTGTAGGTTAGCCTCAGATAGCATTAACTTGGCCAGACAAAGTTTATAACTATGGAGCATTTCTTCGTATAGTAAGTATAATCTGTTCATTTTCCACGTAGTTCGCTGTCTTCTTAGGTACTATACTTTTGCGTAGGTAGGTATCCTTACTTAGAAGAGTGAATACTTTGATCCGTTTTCATGTGAAATTTGCTTTCCTAACAAAGGAATTCCAATATCTTTTTATAAACTACGTTGCTGAAACTTTTTTACCGGCTTCCGGGGGATTTTTTAACCAGCTAGGGATACGTAGAATGTTTGAAGCAAAAACTATTATTATGAGGATATATTATTATAATTTCACTATTCATGTTATTAGGTTTCTTAAAGGAACCTTGCTTTTTCCAACACCGCATTGGGTATGCCTGAAATGGTGATGTGTTTGTATTGTTAGATCTAAGTCTAAGTCTTGTGTAATTTTAATTTTTGTTTTTTTATTTTTAATTTTATTTCTAATCTCTATAATTGTAAGATTCTAAAGATTCCTAGAGTTTAAAATACTTACATGTTTAATTCCTGATCTCTTTAAATTTAAAATGTATCATTATGTTCCTATTATTATTATTTTTTAATTCAATGTATATAGGTACCTAATAGTGTCCACCAGACTTTGTATTTTTAATCTTTACGCAAAAATTGTTATACCATAGGGCTACTGCGATACAGGGGAAACCCTAGTGCAGGGTCCGCTATTAACTTGTATTAATTTTACTTTATTTGGTAAATAAATATTTTTTAATTTTTAAAAATAAATAAATAAAAAAAAATTGTTTTAGCGCTTATCGCTATCGGCCCAGGGGGCCACGGGGTCTTTCAAATATAATCCTTTCAGATGACGCCTTAATCCGATTCGACGTTCGAGCCTAACGGGTTAACTCCAGGCCTGTTGTCTCAAATTTTGTCCCCCCCTTCTTTTGGAGCCTTCCGCGCTCCCCATTTTTCCTGCCAAGTAGCGACACGTGTACAAAAGTCACGACAAAAAAAACATGGAATTCCATAGTCTCTGCTTACCCCGGTGGTAAATAGGCGAGAGGATATGTACATATACACAATATCTATGCACAATACACAATACTAGTTGCACACGCTATACGATGACAGGAAAGCGGGTCGGGCGGGTTTGTTTGCAGTTTTACATGACTCTTTTCGGCTCTGTAGGCATGCGTCAAGCTTATCAGGTACTTACTGTGTCTAGAGGGGCGCCGTCTCTCCTCAACACTGCCGACGTCAGCTAGTGGCAGATCCACGGTATCGGGTGATCCACCTGGCCACGCCATCTCCACCAATCTCCACTACCAGCACTCACTTCACCATCACACCCACTGCACTTTACACCCACATGATACTTACAATCGGAGACTAACTTTTTCACTAAGCATTGTAATTTTAGTTTAGTTTTTAAATATTGTAATTATGTTATGGTACACTCAACTTTATTAATTAATTAATAACTATAACACTAGAGTAAAATCTCACTGATGATATTATTGTCTGATATTTGTAGTTTGTAATGTTAATTTATAATTTTACTGCTATTGTTTGCAGTGGGTAAGTATCAAATTCATTTTGTGTGGTTTTCTGAAATGGATTTTTAGGATAAATTAATTAGTTAATTAATTAATTTGATCATTATAGACGACCATACCTATCATGTTGGTCCAACAAAAAGCTCGGTGAGGCGTGGGTACTTAGTTAATCACGCGATAAATGAATAAATGTTTATTTCGGAATTGGATCCATAGGTGTCAGTAGGTACAAAAGAACTTAAATGTTAATGTTAGTAAGTAATACATAAGAAACAAAAATAACAATAAAAATGAAACAGACCTGACTTCACCGATGAACCCCATATCCCTGTTTAACTAGTATAATATGGAGGTCTATCCATAAATGTACCTCTGACTACCCCAATAGGGAATACAGTCCCGAGCTTATGTTATGTGATGTTCAGTTTTGGATGGCATATTTACGTTGCAGTCGATATAAATATGGAGTACGGTTAGGGTACTAGATCAGATAAATGTCCACTCTCACACATCACGCTAACAAACTGCCTAAACCCTCTCCTGGTTCCATTGGTGACCATCAGAATGGATGGTACTTTAACTTGTCCCATGTCTACCATTAAGTGTCAAGAATGAATGTATCGCTTGTGGACAAATCGCATGCTGAGTAAACATTCTGGTGGCACTGAAACGACCGATACATCTCTATTAAACGCATAGCGTAGCATCATCTGTATTAATTGAGATGAAAGGCGCATTCTGCACTATTCGGGTGGAGGTAGCGTAATAAATGTTGTTTGAATTAAGAATTTGACGAAAGCTCTCCGGATGTGTATGGACACGCGGCGCCGCCATTTTTGTGTGAACGCGTGTGTGCGTACAAACTCGAACGATGCAAATTCCCGGTCGGGCCTTATCCAAGTTGCAAACGATTATGATAATCTACGGTGACAATGATAAGTAATATAAAAATATGGAGTTCAATGACACCTTATGTCAATTCCATACATTTTAACTCTGTCACTGTGGATTGTCATAGTAACTTTAAAGTGTACCTGCGCTATCACGAACGGTGTGTTTAGCAAAGTGGTAGTGGTAACCTAAGTAAGTACTACGCGATTTTATTCACAAGACTTATCCTATCTACTGATGATTGTTTAAACTGCATAAACGCGTTCAAAAACTAAGTAAGTAGGTATTTATTTCTATTGCTGTTCAAATAAGCAATGTAGCAGAACTATCGCATTACTGAGAACAATTCCGATAGGTATTTTTTGCAGTCCCAGCCAGCAGCGGGAGAAACAGCATTAAGTGTCCGAGTCGAAACGAAGTGGTTTGGGGTCGACCCGGTACAAACAGTACATAGGTTCAGTTTAGGCCTACTGGGAATACTCTAAATACAGAACATGTGCTTAATGACTTTCGAGGTTCAACTTTTGTGATTGTTGGAAAAGTTTCTCTGTTACACGGCTTCTTATTTAGTACCAGCTAATTGTAGAAGCTGCGAAATTACCTAGGAACGTGTTGTAAATACCTGTTAATTTATTTTTTATTGTTGAATTTGGCCCTTGGTATAGAATTGAAAACTTTTTAAACACATAACATAAGCTAACGTTTTATATCAATTGTCGTAGTCAGAGGTACATACATCGCGAGGTCGTCAACTACTTAGTTCATCTTGGTGTAGCTTCTTCCCATACCTTACCGAGCTTTATGAGTACTTACTTTACATATTTACATATTTATTATTTTATTATTTATTATAATTACATACTTACTTTTAAAAACATTCTTAAAAGGTAAATACTTAGCTACAGTTACACACCAAGTAAGATAAGTACGGCTGGTTATTCAAAAACATGCCTTTTACGTAGCTTTACTGACCTAACGTCATCATCATCTCCCTAGCATTATCCTGTTTCTCACAGGGTCCTCTTACCTAACCTGAATATTTTACAGGTCGGTTTTCTACACAAGCGACTGACTGTATGATTTTCTTACCCGCGAACGGAAAACCAGCCCAATATAGGTCATTATATACCTTCGAAAACGCATTTCTCGGGAATGTGGGTTTTCTGACGATGTTTTCCTTCACCGCTGAGCACGTGATAATAATTTATGATCCAAACATGAATTCGAAAACAAATTCGACAATCATTGGTTAAGGCGGTCTGTGCTGGATTCGAACCTGCGTCCTCAATGCGACCTCAAAATGAGAGGCAAGCGTTCTACCAACTGGGCTACCACGGCTCTCGTCTAATGAATTATTTCATCATTTAATTATTGCGACTAAAAATAAACAATTGTTTGTAAAACAAACTCCGAGGATAAAGGTAGGTAAGTAAACATCGGGGCTCCAATGACAGGTAGGCTTAGACCTAGTTGAATACAGCCAGTGGGCGTAAAATGATAGGCGGATCGAAAGTTACACCTACAACCTTATTTAATACGTTTGGATCATAAATGATTATCACGTGCTAATCGGTGAAGGAAAACATCGTGAGAAAACCCACATTCCCGAGAAATATATTTTCGGAAGTATGTGACCTAACTTGTATTACGCTGGTCTAGGCTTCTCTTCGCGGGTTGGAAGGCCAGACAGGCAGTCGCTTCTGAAAAAAATCGGACCCGTCAAATCTTCAGGTTAGGTAAGCGGACCCTGTGAAAAACGGGATAATGCTAGGGGGATGATGACGGGGGATATACCAAAAGGATAGTGGAGGATCTCTCGATTATGTATAACACAAAATAAAATAAAATAACACAAAAATACTTGTGAATTGGTACGGAAGAATAATTGATTCGGTGTAATACGGCGAATTTTATTCTCGAAGTACCTACTTTGTAAAAATATTTACAGATCTGGTACAGTAATTTATTGTCCCGCTTTTGAATTTCATACTCTTTGTTTCAATACCTGGAAAATTAATATTTGCCGGTAATTCCGTTACTGAGAATAAATATTGTGTTTGCGAAAAATATATACTTTGTACCTACGACCATGCGGATTGTGACGTCACCACTGGTGGACAGGGAGAAAACATTTTATGTCCTTATTTGTCGGAATCGACTAAGAAATGGATTATTTTAATGAATATATTTTACGAAGCAATTTTGAACTTTCAATAAAATACTTTACAGTTATAATCATATTAAAAAAGTTATTTAAGTATGGGATAAATGATGATAAAGAGTTAGGTAAGTTCGTTACTTATTTACTTTTTCTCTCTCTGTTTATTTAAGAGCTGCGCTCTTGTCGGTGGAGTAATCGCCATTATTCCATAGATAGGGCGTGTAGAACGGTGGTTGCCCCAATCGCCTTCCGTTCCGCAGTACACCGACCAATTTGTCAATCGGTGATGTTCTAGCTAGAGCCATACCAGAATCCATTTCCTCGGCCTCCAACCAGTACTTTTTTGTAGTTACTTTTTCAGTAAGTACGTAATAAAATTTTTTGTCATAGCAATACTAGATGGTAACAATTTGAAACATCAGCATTGCTAAATGTGTCATTTGTCTTATGAGAATTGCTTTCTTTTACCACGTCACTTGCTATCATATCCGTCTTAGGACTTGAATCAACCCCCCTTAATGTGTCTTACGGTCGTGAGTCTAGAAACTTATGTGTGTTGAAGCAGGTATAATATAATCATTGCACTAAGCTTATGAATATTAGATCATATTCTTCGATTCTAAGATACCTTTAGTAGGTTATGCAACTCAATTTGAAACCGCATATGCAAAATTATTTAAGTGTGCTTTTGACTGCTAGGTTGCATTAATTAGTGATGTTACGGGTTTATGATATACACACATAACTCGAGTCAACAACTACACCCGAGTTGAGTTCGATGGTTTGAAATTCAATTCAAATTCAATAATATCTTTATTAATAACGGACGTCTAATAAACTACTGCAGCTTCTCACAACCTGTATAGCCGGGAAAAGTAAGAATACCTACAGAATACCAGTTGTCTCTTGAAATCGAAACCTTGGCACTGATTATTTTAAAAGTAAACAGCGCAGATTCTCTTGAAATAAACAAATTAAATCAGTAGGTAAGAAAAGTATTAACATTGAGATCTCGGTAAGATTTACCTACTGAGTTTTATTGATAGGACGAGGTGCTAAATAATAAATAAAAAAGCGCAAGTGACCGGACCCTTCTCAACAGTACTCAGTGAATAGTTTATTAAGCGTCACCTCGGAACCTGAGTTGTAGTATGGGGTGATAACCCCAGGTGATGCCACTGAGGTTCACGGAGTTTCCATCATATTTTATCTGTGAACATGACTATTTTATGAGGAAATCCCCAACACCTAACTGTGACGAGTGCAAGTAGTGCAACAGTATTGAGGATTTCTATCACGTTATGATGAAGTGTCTCCGGAATGAAGCTGAAAGATCGCAATTTATGTTTCAGTTTAATTACCTCTATAATGGTAGGGTTCTGTAACAGTGTCCTAGCAGCCCCCAGATCGGAAGCAGCTAGGGCAATGTAAAAACTTGGAGAAATATCTGTTAAACATAGATTGTCAGTCACAAACTGCGGTCAATAAACACAAACCTGCGAATACTATGAGGGTGGCATATTCTAATCACAATAAATCCACAATAAAATGAAAGAAAAAAATATCTGTGAAAATGTGGTGTGGTGTGCAAATCGTTCGGTAACACCTTGACTCGCGGTAATCGTTTTTGTCTCATTACATCACTACAGTGTTGAGGTTTCATTAATTTCACCGACTTTCAGCCTTTGAAGTCCATCACACTGGAAATAACAGACTATATGGCATTCATACGTCGCTGTTAGTATTCAAAATTAATTCAGTAAAATATTGCATAATGCATGTAACCATAACTCATCATTGCCACGCTGATATTAAATTTGTAAAATAAATCATAATGGAACATCGCCTGATTAATTTGTACCTAACAAATTATTCATTTCATTGAACAAATCATTACCTACTTATTCAGTATATTGCATTTCTGTTATAATATTTCAATACGTGGAAATAGCAATAAGCTTACAGCAGTTTTCACTATACAGGGTGTTAGTGACATCGTAACGACAACTTTGAGCGATGATTCAGGCCATGATTCTGAGTTGATATCAAGTGGAATTTTCCGTCGCAAAGTATGGAACGGAAAATAATTTTAATTTTAACTTTTTTTTAAATTGTTTTTTTGAAAATTTTCATGAATTTTCTGACAGGAAAATCCACTTAATATCAACTCAGAGTCATGGTCTCAATCATCCACTCTCAGTATTTGTTACGATGTCACTAACATCTTATCTACTTGTATGTATTTGTTTGTAAGTGACATCGTAACAAATACTGAGTGGAATTTTCCATCGCAAAAGTAAATAATTGAACATAATTTAGAAATACACAAAAAAACATGAATTTTGCGACGGAAAATTCCACTTGACATTAACTCAGAATCATGGGCTGAATCATCCCCCTCAGTATTCGTTACGATGTCACTATCACCTTGTATTTATTTTCTACATTATTTTGGGATGTAATTGGTGTCATTTTTACATTATTACATTTTTAAATAAGTAGGTAGGTAGGTACATAGAAGTTTTTGCTATGCAGGTTACGTAGAATAACCAGAGACGACACAGGACGTAATGTAACTTCACTAATTAGGTCAAGACCTATTATCTGTATCCGTAGGCTGATAGGTATAGTTACTCCCTTCACTACATACCTTCGTATAATATGCAGACTCTAGCTCGTAATCTCTAACGGTGTAGGTAGAGATACAAGTCATCAGAAGACAACGACGCTATTGATATCATTGTACTTAATAAAGGATCTAGTAAAGTCAGCGCCAAGTAGTAAATGCCATTCTGAGGCAAACCAGCAATATCATCATCTCTCTAACATTATCCCGTTTTCACAGGGTCCGCTTACCTAACCTGAAGATTTCACAGGTCCGGTTTTCTACACAAGCGACTGCCTGTACGACCTTCCAACCCGAGAAGGGAAAACCTGCCCAATACAGATTAGGTCACATACTTACCTCCGAAAACGCATTTCTCGGGAATGTGGGTTCCTCACGATGTTTTCCTTCACCGCTGAGCACGTGATAAATCATTTATGATCCAAACGTGAATTCGAAAACAAATTCAACAAACTTTGGTTTAGGCCTGTGCTGGTTTGAACCTGCGACCTCAAAGTGAGTGGCAAGCGTTGTACCAATTGGGCTACCACGGCATTCCAGCAATAAGTCACGTCAAAAAATTATCCAGTAAAAGAACATGGCGCTAGAATCACGAAACTCTCAACAACAGCAAAATTTAAATGACTTGAAGTAAGTAGATATAAAGTAGTTAACAAGTTAAATGACTATGTTTATGTACATTAAAAGGAGTGAATTAGTATCTATTTTAAACAGAAAATTCACTAAAATATTTCCACATACTTAAGTAATAATATAATATTTTATGATACCACATGAAAGATAAACGACACTTCTATATTCAAAACTAAACAGTCGATATTTAATAATATATGTTCGAATGTTAAAAAAGTAGTTTCAGTGTTTAAAATCGGATGCTTCACTTTTATTTTTACTTGTTTATAAAACCGTTCACAGACCCATCAAGTGATTGTAGACGGGGTTCGGCGTGGACTGAAGATGTTCCCATTCCGATAGCAATAGATAAGATACAATGTTGACGTCTCTATACACGGTACGCAGCCGATCGCTTTACCTGTCTGAATAAAGCTGGATTTCCAGTGTAAAATGTGTGAGAACGCCAAGCGAGACTCAAGATCTTGTATGAAAAACGTTAATCTGGAAGCAGGATCCTTAGTATGCGAAAGTGGTTTGTCAGGATCGTAAGTGAAATTCCGTGGCCGCTACCCCAACAAGAATAAGGCGTGATCTTATGTATGTATGATCCTTAAAGTGTAGTATGTAGATCTATAGGTGAGTTAGGCAAACATCTAATCTAATCTAGCCTACAAGATCCCACTGCTGGGCAATAAGGCCTCCCCTTCCTCTTTCCATTTTTCGCGGTCCTGTGCGTATTCCGGCCAGTCCCTCCGGCAAGCGTCCAAGTCGTCACGCCATCTCTTTCGAGGTCTGCCACGACGCCTGTAGCGGTCATGAGGATAATTCTCTCTTTGTGATAAATCCACTACATTACACTTCTCTTGCTTCCTCCACATTCATCAATTGTTTCATGCACGCACGCCGGTTCAGAGTAGGTCGTACTGAACCTTTTCTAAGTACATCTCCAATTTGGTCAATGTACGTCTTTCTAGGCCTTCCTCTGCCAACCGAAAGCTGCTTTCTACTGCTTTCTACTGATATACTGCTTTCGTAATCCTATTATCCTTGATCCGGTTTTCGTGTCCAAACTAATTAATACATTCTCTTCTCAATCTTAGTCACTATATCGTCTTTTACACCACATCTCTCTCATCACACTATTTCTCACTCTATCACTCAATTTAACACCACAAATGCTACGCAACGACCTCATTCCTACAGTATTAATATAATCCTAGTTTCGTACTTCTTCTACCATACCGTACTTCAGCGTAGGGACAAGTACTGCATTGTGAACAGCCATCAGCAACAGCCATCCTCGCGAGATATTGGTTACTAACAAGTTAGAAACTTTACACTTTTCTCGTATAACTGCTACGAATAAAACTAAATCAATATTGAATACTATTATTATGTAGCAACTTACTTATCGCTTTTAAATTGCTTTACAATTTTAATCTTCTAAAAAACACAGGTACGTAATCCATTATGAATCCATTACAGGATAAAATTAATTAGGTTTTAATATTTTAATCTGTTTTGATTTTATTGATGCTTTTAATTTTCAATGAATTTCAAATTAAGTATGTTAAAATCTGAGGCAAAAAAAGAAAATAAAGCTGCAACTCTACAGTAAAAATGTCTTCTCGACGCTAGGACTATTCCTATACTTACTTACCGAGATAACATTTTTATGGAGATAGGTCATGACCATTAGTCATGAGCAATATGATGTAAGTACCCGCTTTAGAAGTAGAACCCTGTCGCACTATCACATTCGATATTTAATGAGACTTACGATTTAATTTATCAAGGAAGTTAATGTGACATGATTTCAAAATGACCGCACTTATAACCGAGAAAAAATTAGGACTATGTACTTTAGTATTACTTACCTACACTTCTACTTATCGAGAAACTTTGTGAAAGTGCGTTCAATTGTTGAACAATGAAGGACTTTCCAGGCTACGTTCTCCAAAAAAATATTAAAGATGGCGCCGTAACGTTTCGTTCGTTTAACCTTCTAATTTCATGGATAAAAGACATGAGCACCTTTGATCTTTGTTTTGGGTATAAATGATAGCCCTTGTTATTACACTCGCGCACAACACATCTTCCACCCATTATTATTGTGATCAAAATAAAGAGAAGTAATATAGCAACATAATACCAAATATCAAGCAATAATTCATCTGCTATTAGATTATATTTTTGAATAATAATTATGCACCCGAGTAATAAGAAAATAGGTCTTCTCTTCTATCGTGTGGGTTGTGAGATGGATTAACAACCCCATCAATCCTGGTGTCAGGGTTGTTATTGAGCCGCCAAAGGCGCCTGACATGGCTCATGTAACGACTACGTAAAATAGGTAATTATCACGTTAAATCTGTACAGCGCCATCAATATCACCATCATCATCATTAGCCCATTAACGTCCCACTGCTGGGTCACGGGCCTTCCTATGGATGGATAGGGAGATCGGGCCTTAAATCATCATGCGGGCCTACTGCGGATTGATGCCATCAATATATATATTTTAAAATAACCTGGAATGTTCCACTTTATAAAGCTGTCGTCTCGCTTGTACGAGGCGAGCGGCCTTTAGGTTTACGACTCACATTAGCTTGAGGGCAGAGGCGCATAGGCGCGGAGTAGGGAGTGCCTGCCGCAATCCGGGAGGATGACGTCACGTAGCCCTCTAACTAAATTAAATCGGCAACGCAAAGGGTGGCGTTTCGTTAAAAGTAGGACAGCCGCAGTCGAAGGGCAGATATGGTAATTGTAATTTTTTTGGAATCCGTATTTTTTTTTGAAAATTCGTAGCTGTAATTATATAGTCCTCCTTGTCGTATCCGACAACGGCGACCTCAGTCTCTCATGCGCTCGAATGTGACTGACATAATAACGGGTTCTTACCGCGTTTAAAATGGGGATATGGGACTCCCGATATTTCGACACTGTTGCAAGTGCCATGATCACGGGATGACTGATGAGATTGGAGTGGAATAGGTAGATCCATAATTTTCTACGGGCAGACATGTCTGTCTACCCTCTTTCTTTACCGCTTGTTTATGTTTTTGATATCGGAATGTTCGGAACCATCTGAACTCGCACTTCGTAGCTGTAATAATATCAATCTCAAAGTAAGCTCACGACTATATCCCCATTGGGGTAGTCAAAGGTGCCTCCATCCATGAAGTAAGTACCCACACCTTACCGAAGCTTTCTGTTAGAGCGTGACGGGTGGTGGGTCGTATCGCCGTCTATATACGTAATGCGTCTATAATCAACCTCAATCAAAAGATTAGTACATTGCTTAATTAGTTTATGACGATGTGGCTACAGCTGAAATACTCAGTACATAATTATGTTTAAACCACCCTAGCATTTTACAGACAGAAGTATAGGTACCTACTTCTTCTCCCGTGTGGGTTGAGTGGTGTATTAGCAATTTCATCAACCCTGGTGTCAAGGCTACTATTGAGCCGCCAAAGACCGATGACATGACTCATGTAATGAGTACTTACTTACATCAGTAAGTAGTAACCGGAACTAACGGGTTAACGTGCCTTCCGAATGCCTGTAATGCCCTAACTAAACTAGGGATCACAAAGTAATTTTTGTGATATTTACCCACCGGGATTCGAACCCGGGACCTCCGGATCGTGAGCCTAACGCTCAACTACTGGACCACGGAGGCCGTTTAGGTACGTACGGACATATTTATTTTAAAAATATAACCTTACGACATATTGTTTGACAGAGTCAAAATGCCGAAATTGAACATTTTTATTCCAAAAGTTCGTCGCGATGCGCGTTGTAAATACCTACTGTGAAACTGAAATTTCAGTCCTCCTCCGTACTGCGTAATTGAATGTAAAATTATTGTCATTCCTACTCACTTTTTTATATTACTTACAGCCAGAACACAAGGCTGTAGCCAATTAAGAGTTAATGTAACAGTCATAGGTAACATAGGTAACCAATGCTTTATTGCCCTCACAGGAAATTCAAAATACAAAACCAAAGAGAAATAGAAAGAGTACAATAGGTGGCCTTATTGCTAAGCAATCTCTTTCAGGCAACCTTTGGGTATATGAGATATTTCATAATATACTACAGTGGAGCATAGGAATACTTGTACGTATAAAAATAAAATACAAAGAGATGCACGAGTAATGTACGTAAATATAATATGTATTAACATAACATAACAAATACTTTTGCACAAACAGGAAAAAACAAAATACAAAACAAAAGAGAAATAGAATGAGTACAATAGGCGGCCTTATTGCTAAGTAGCAATCTCTTCCAGAAAACCTTCAAGTTTTTTGTTTTTTTTTGACGTGACTTATTGTAGATTTGCCGCAGATGGCATTAACTACTTGGCCGGACAAATGGGGAGCGCTGAAGGCTCTCACATGGTAGCAACCTTTAAGTATACGAGATATTTAATATTAATAATAATATTACACTTAAATAGGTATCACACTTGATTAAAATGCGTAAAAATACGCACTCATGTAACTATTTGATGATCTGTAGAGCTTTTCATCCTAGTTAACCGACTGCGGCGAAACAAAAGGAGGATTATGTGGTTTTGTAATAATTTTGATTTTAATAATGGAGCGATATACCTTACTAATCAATTTACAAGAATAATAACATCGTATCTTATCATGTCAGTATATACCTAATATTATAATTTGTTTACTATTGAATTACTACGTATTTACGGCACCGTGTTTTTACATTATTATAAGTAAGTATATTTTTTTTATAGGGAAGTCAAGGAATTGGGCTTTGATAGACTGGAATGGAAAATGCTACACCGACAAGAGCGTGGCTCTTAAATTGATGATGATGATATTTTATCAACATCGTGAGGAAACTGACGCGTTTCGGGTATGTGACCTAACCTGTATTGACTTACTGATTTTCTTTTCGGGTTGGAAGGTCAGACAGGCAACCGCTTCTGGAAAAAACCCGGACCTGTCAAACCTTGAGGTTAGTTAAGCGGACCCTGCGGAATTAGGATAATACTTGGGGGAGATGATGACAAATAAGTATAATTCTAACAGCCTCCGTGGTCTAGTGGTTAGAGCGTTAGGCTCACGATCTGGAGGTCCGGGTTCGATTCCCGATGGGACATTGTCGAAATCACTTTGTGAGACTGTCCTTTGTTTGGTAAGGACTTTTCAGGCTTGAATCACCTGATTGTCCGAAAAAGTAAGATGATTCCGTGCTTCGGAGGGCACGTTAAGCCGTTGGTCCCGGCTATTAGCCGTAAAAAACACCTCCACCAACCCGCAGTGGAGCAGCGTGGTGGAGTATGCTCCATACCCCCTCCGGTTGATTGAGGGGAGGCCTGTGCCCAGCAGTGGGACGTATATAGGCAGTTTATGGTATGATTATGATAAGTATAATTCTATCGTTAAAATAAAGATCGAGTTTTTAATCCTGGGCAGACTGTAAAACGGTTAAAGTATTCATTAATAGGATATAATGGAATAATGTGTGTACGTGCAAATGAATAATTCATTTTGGTCCATTTGATGCGCAGCCAAAGGAAACCAGTGTTGGAAATGAAAATTTTAAGGCTTCGTATTTTACTGAAATATGTATATTTTCAACAGCGTGCTAAGTCTTTCAACTAATAATCTATTCTAGTAAATAAGTAATAATTCACAATACTTATAATAATAATTGGTTTAATAAAACTAATCGTTGTTTCTGTTGCAATTACGACGTGTCACATCACATCATAGCGCCGCGTGTACTTGAAAGTAACGACGAACTACATTTGTGTTTAATAAGTCTCATAAGTACGTTTATGTGACACCAAGTTTACATTCATATTAGGCAATAAGTTTGCCTTTTTTGACGTGATTTATTGTAGATTTATTGACCGGAAAAAGAGCGCTGAGGGCTCTCACCCGGTACAAAATTTAAATCAACATGCCTTAGGGCGCCCAGTTGGACGCGAACCTCGGCTGAGAGGATGATATTTTATTTTATATTTGCAATAAGTTTCCATGCTCCTCACGGCTTAGTTTGAAAATGTAATTGGAATGGAATTCTCACTCTACCTACTCCTTTGTTAGGCGACAGCATGTTGGTCTACTGGCAGAAGTACAGCGGAGCACAAATTTAAAGGTATTAAATGGTCGCTGATCCCATTTAGATTCTTAGGTTTCAAAATGCCCATACCTTCATAACTCCTCCGGTTAGTAGTGGTCGTTAGTGAGGGAACGCCTGTGCCCAGCAGTCAGACATATATTGCTGTTTATGTGTTTCATGTGTTATGAGAAAATGCGGAAGTGTTTTTTTTAAAGAAGGCCTTTTTTACACTACAGATTTTAAATGCTGTCGCACTGTCTATAGCTACTTAATGTGAGAGGATGTATAAAATATAGAGCAGGCCTTGGTATGACAGTAAAGCATGAATATTTCAGTGACATTTAAATTGGTTAACAAAGGAAATAGCCCTCATTAAACTTTGACAGGCCATAAAACATTCAGAGAAACAAATGAATGCATTGAACATTGTTGTTGGCTTCAAAGCAGACATTATAACGTTCATAACATGCTTTATACATCGCCACGTATACTATCTAAATCAAAAGGGGAGAAGACTATTTGTCTCTTCTTGTGATGTCTTGTCCTTATAACAATATGGCTAAAACACTGCCGAATATTTCATGACAATGACAGTCAAAGGACATAGAAGAAAATGAAAGAAGATCATGTAATTTGTATGTTTAAATTTCGGGCAATTCGCAGAAATGAAAAAAAAAATGATGGCGTCGTGTCCGAGAATAGAATAGAATAGAGTATTCATTTATTGCATAAAATGTGGAACATAAGTAAATAATTATAGTTTCACACATTTTGCTTAAAGTAGCACGCAAAAATGTAAAGAATAAGGCGTATACATATATTGCTTTGGATTGCTTTTTTAGTTAAATTGCTATGATGTGGCCTTTTTTACCCCCCTGTTCATAGGCTCCCAAATTAGAAAGTCCATCACCAGCTGTAATGACAAGCATTTGATAACACTAGCCGTGGGTCACCAGAGTCGTTAATCATAAAATTCGGTGCGGCCAGAATTAATTAAGACCGCGAAAAAATCTATTTTCGTCACGTAGTTTTCATGTTAGGTAGATAATGAAAACAAAAGCAGATGACAACTATGACAAATATCTGTACCTTACCATGGCTAGATACTGAACTTAAATAGAATCAGGAAGAGTTCTGTGAAGGCCCAATGTCCTTTTATAATCCAATTGTTTAACTATTGTGTTTGGAAAATCGGGTTATAAAATAGTACGAACTTTAAAAATATTAAGTATCGTTGGTCAATCTGACTTTTCAAGTCATGAAAATTGACTTTAAAAACAAAATCCAACCTGAAGAGACGTCGCCCGATTTTTAAGAAGTAACATAAAACTATATAAATACAAATATACTTTATTGCATCAAAATAAAAGTAATTATTTACAAAAAGACTCTTAACTAAGTACATAGCAAATGGCGGCTTTATCGCTTTCTTCCAGACAACCATAACGAGAGGAAAAATGTAAAAATAACTACTGTTTTAGAAATATACTTAAGTAATTTGTTTCCAACCCAACAATAGGTAATTTTAACTTGTATAATAATGGCTATTTTAAAATTCACGAAACTCAATCAAATGAATATCAAAAGGGCACGTTCCTTATTTAGTTGTCGCTGTTTTTCATTTTGTCGGGCCAGGTCGCCAAGCCACGTCGAAAATTCTGCTTTTTATGTCTTTACAAATATCCTACATCTAACCTACCTACCTACTGAGACTATATGATATCAAAGCGTGCTAAGAACTGATATTTATTGGGTTCGTGCGAATGACGTCTATTAAAATATAAAGTACTTAGTAGAGATTTATGGAACTTCGTAAAAGATTTATTTTTAATTTATTACTACTTAGGTAAACTTATTTTTAAGAAAACATTTAGGTCATTTGATTTTGATGGGAGTGGAGGAAGCGAAAGTGTGTGTCAGGATCATATTAAGTAAAATAGCGTACAGTCATGAGCAATATCATGTACCCGCTTTAGAACCCTGTCGTACTATCATATTTGACATTTAATGAGACTTACGGTTTAATTTGTCAAAAAAGTTAATGTGACATAGTTCCAAAGTGTACCTATACATATTAGTACTCGTGACCGTACCCCAATAGGAAATAGACGTGACCTTATGTAGGTTTTATGTAGGTATGTGAATTCACTTTCTTACGTTGGCTTAACACACCTACGCAACAACAATGTATGTATCGCTAATGTAAACCTAGCCTTAAAATGTGTATGACAGCTCATGTGCAGCCAACTATTCCGTTTAAATCCGAATAAACGTTGTATGAGGATAACCCTTGACGCGGCGTTCCAATCTCTCTCTCACACTCATACTCTACGTTTGTTATTTAAATATAGATATGATTTAATTGTGCGCGACGAATTAATAATCCTGACATTCATCATGATCCTGTATATGTCAGTCACCGGGAAATAGGGGGGTTAAAATGGCCACATCAAAGCAATTCATCAATAATAAAGCAATATTGCTATTTGACATTTGTTTGCATAAATGTTGCAAGACCTTTCTGTATTTGCATACCAATATTATTTTGGTTAAATGTGTGAAACTTTAATTTAGTCATATATACCAACAACCAATGTACCACATTTACTGCAAATAAATGATTTGATTTGATGCGCAAATGTCAAATTGCAATATTGCTTTTTTTAGATGATTTGTTCGATGTGGCCTTTTTAACCCTACAGGACTCACTACAAAATAATATATATGTAAAAATGATGAAACAAGAAAGTATTTTTCGGGAAATCTTACCTACTAACAAAAAATAATGCACATTTAAGTAGTCAATTATATAAATATATTTCTTTATTTTTTTAATTTATATTATATATTTTCTATTACTTACATTTTTGTATCTTTTATATATACTATAGTGAAATAAATTAACTTATTTTAGCATTTCATTATTAGTTCCATTATTTGGTAAGTATTATGATTATCGCAAATACATACCTACTCCTATAGAAGATAAACGTTGCACCGAAGAAGTATGCAGTAGGTAAGTACCTATAACATTTGTTAAAAGTAAAACTGCAACCGTACTAATCAGGCGGTAGCTTTCAACCCAGTTAATGATTAACAGGAAATCGATTTCTATAATTTACACGAACATAGTAGCGCTCATAGCATAATAGGGTAGAATTTAATTGAAAAAATAATGAAAGAACGATTACTTTAGACTTAATAAGTAGGGGAAGGCTGGGCAAAGTGAATACCCCGGGCAAAGCGAATACTCTCCACTACTCCTAAAATATTAGATGTTAATTCAACACACCACTACTGTTACGTCGGGCCATCTTGGATTAATACGCGGCAAACATAGAAGCGAGAGGCCGCGTCGTGTCCCATCCGCGGAGTGGAGATTTGTGTTTTCGTAAATAAAAGATTGATTTTACGCGGTAAGTACATTGATTAATTCTCCTATATTACTAGTTCTTGATTCTTAGGAATGTCTTAATTCAGTAGCATACCAAAGTAGGTTTTTATGGTATAATTAACAGAAAGTCAGAATTATTCGTTTTTGCATGAAATGTGTTAACCTCAAAATTTACCTAGTGGGGCAAAGTGAGTAGGGCAAAGTGGATACCATATCCACTGATGACTTATTATCTAAAAAGGTCTTTTACTAGTTTCAGTTGATGAATAAATATAAAAAAAAAACTGTTTTCACCGAAGATTAAGAAAATATATATAAAAGAAGACGGTAAACTAATTGAAAATTTGATTCGATGTGACATTTGTCAACAATGGTGTCACGAAAATTGTTCTGTTTTTGATGGCACATAAGGGTATACCTGTGACAATTGCCAATCTTAATTTTATAATTTTATGGTCAATAAAAGTTATTTGTTTCAGTTAATCAAAGTTATTTCTATATTTTCAGAGTCTGATTATGGGTATTCACTTTGCCCAAGTACTGTATCCGCTTTACCCGGGGTACCGGGCAAAGCGAATACAATCGTACTTTTTTTTATTTGAACTGCAGTTGATTATTGTTTAAATATTCTTGGTTACTGAAGTTCGTATTTGTAAGAGCAATAAATAAAGATTGATTTGTGATAATTATTTTGTTTTTGTATTGTAAACCTTTTCTGCTATAACCTTAAATACCTTAAGGTATCCACTATGCCCGGCCTTCCCCTACCTACCTATCTACTCCTCTTCTCTCGTGGTGTGGGTTGTGAGGTTGAAGAGCGACCTCATCGACACCAGGGGCTTAAAAAGGCTAAGTATATCGAAGCAGAAGGGGTTAATAAGACCACATCGAAGCAATTCATCTACGAAAGGTATAATGCAATTTGACATTTGCGCATATAAAAGTAAATGCGCAATGCAAGCAAATGTCAAATACCATTATTGCTTTTCTATATGAATGGCCACATGGAAGCAAATTATCTAAAAAAGCAATATTGCTATATGACATTTTGTCTGCATTACGTCCAGGCCAGGTCAAGATAACTACTTACTCTAAAAAGTTACAAACATTTTCGATGGAGCTAAATACTTACTGTATTTTTAAATCTAAACTTGGTATTACTAAGAGATTGTTCATTTGTTAATATAGGCTATGTAAATATTTGCTATAATGTTGCCCTTTAATAAAGATTTCTAAGGACAACATGATCTGATGATCTTGATCTTTCTTGAAAGGGAAAATAAAATACTTACAGCTGGAAACTTGAAGAGTACTTTTCTTTGCTTATTAATTTATTAGAAAATGTTATTTTCTAGCCTGATTGAATTGCACTTCTTTTCTTCTTTAATACGAGCAGCTCTTTACGTTATTAATTTACGTTACAGAAACTTCTTTGTGCGAAGTAAATATTATAATATTATTATGAAGGCAACAGAAACCGCACAGCAAACTGAGAAAATGTTTGTTTTACTTTAATTTCAGCACCTGAAATTGCAATCCGAACGCAATTTGATAACAAGCCGATTTTTTATCGATATGTTACCTCTTATAGGCACATCATCCATACCTAACGTCTTTCTTTATATTAGTAGGTTACGATCTATTTGTTTCGATATTTTGGGCGTGTTTAGGCATGAAAAAGTAACAGAATGAGAGATATTTTCGAATTTGTATTAGTTGGGAAGTAGGAATATAAATTATAATAGTCATACCCATTCGAAAACTCGGTAAGTACCCGAAGTTACGGTGAAACAGAAAAAATATGGCTAAATTTATTTATTTAATCGTATCGTAACTTTACAGCTTATCTTAATTAAAGTTGTGATGTTAAAAATCTTATACTTGCTAATTACAAAGTTTGACAAATTAAATTTTGTGCAAGCGGACGAAATACTACCTAGAAACTACGATATTCAGTCTCTATCCGGGAGTAGCGGACATTGAGGCGCATATATTTAAGTAGGTACTTTATTGTACTGCAGTTTTCGAAGACATCTGGACTAGTGAGCAACCTAGTTGTCAGAGTTGTCAAACTGCCTGAAGGCTTATAAACTAGAGCCTGCAACTTAAATATCTACACATACCTACTGTCTGAAATACAGACAGCGTGTTCGAGTGTGGAGTTGAAGAAAATGACTAGAATTACTGATATAACCGACTTAAAACTTACTTAATTGCGAAACTAACTTTGTCTGAAGCTTTTCACGCCTTAAATGCTGAACAGAAATGGAACGAAACCCAGAGACTGCATAAAAATACAGTCTATAGATATTACGTTGTGGGCACAGGCTTTCCTTCAATCAACGGGGTATGGAGCATATTCCACCATGCTGCAATACGACTACATACAAAACGAATGTGATATTTTGATACCATCCCGTTACAAAGAGTCCGATACATTAGTCCCCGGGAGGCCCAGGGCTCCAGCACGGCACCTGCTTGGCCCCCGTCCAGCGCAAACTAGGTTTACTGCCAACGTGCTTATTGCCACCCACACACCTCTTTTGACTTTCATGGATAATATTTATGAAATTTTAGATGGAAATATTTCTACGAATATCTGCCTCTGCAGTAGTTTTAGGCGGATTAGGCGTTCGTTATGTAGCTCTAGAAAATGTCGATTTAATGCAACTATATTACTTACCTACTGAATAAAGATATTTTTTGAATTTTAATTAACGTGTCCAGTGTCAGGATATATCGTGTTTGTAGTGTCGCAAGGCCTACTCTTAAATCTTAAATGTATTTTTTTTACTCACAGGGTCACAGCCTTAATAGAAAAGTACTCATGCTTGGGAATGTCAAAGTTAAAACTGGAGATATATAGAATAAGAATAAAATAAATTTAAATTAAGGTTTCTTGAAAAAGAAGATTAATGCTTCATTTATTATACTGATAATTTTTGTTATGTTCGTGACATTTTGTATTCTAGAAACAACTTCGTTAGTTAAAGAATGAGTTGCGGGCATTGCCTGCTAAACGGACTACTTACGGGAAATCACTGTCCGGTCAGCTCTTAGATGTAGGTAAGCTGAAGTCGTGACTGGCTGAATAGGGGTTGTTTAAAAAATTAAGTCTGTAATATATTTATTTAATTAAACAAGGATTTTAGAACACGATAGATTGTTAGTTTTCGACCTTTGTTGTTCCATATTGATAATATTAATTGCGTCATGCTTATAGCTGAATAAATAAATTACAATACTGAAGTAATAGTAAATTACCAGTATGAGAGATGTACTTTAAAAATACTATATACTTTATGTAAAGCTGCCAGTTTTAACTTAATGTGTTGGCATTATTTAAATGTTTTTTTTTAATTAATAGGCAATTATATACATGACCTAACCTATTCTGTGATTGCTTCTTTTCCCTTCGAGTTGTAAGGTCAGAGCAGCTTGACAGACGCATCCGTAAAAAGAGCAGGAGTGTCAGTAAACAGACGCCGAAATAAAAAAAATATCACTCCAATTTTCTCTTTGAACATCACATCGTGATCGCATCGCACCAAAGATATAGTAAAAGGTTGTTATGAAAAAGCGAGCGTACCTTGTCGTCTCGTACCTCATGTAAATAACTAAAATCGAGCTACGACGAAAATTTCGTGAAAAATGTGCATTGCTGTAGACGGATCCGCATGCAAACATGCTGAATATGCAACTTGTGGATGAAACAAATTCTCCTTTTCCGTTAATTGGTTGTGATAAATAACATATAGATACGAAGGAGGCATAAGGTAAGTTTCTTTATCCCGATTGGGGTAGACAAAGTTGTCAGAAGACAAACATTGCGAGGCGTGTGCCCCGCGCGTCTTGCAATGTGTGTAACATTTAGTTACACACGCGCGCTTTCCTTTATTTTACCACGATATTTTGAGGGATTCATCAGTCGCCTTCCGCGTCATGTTTGTAATGAAAAACTATGAAACATTCTAAGCTTTTCCCTTTGACTGACTGTGCACGGAACGTGGTAAAGGAAACCGGAGTAACGTGTCGCCTTATTTAAGTCACCCGGAAGACAGTATGAAGATAGGGTCTTATGTAGTAACTAAGGTTGTTTAAAAGAAAAATTAAGCCTACGCTATCGTGAGATTGTTGGGCAATGAAGTAGTTAAGAAAAGTTATTTTTTTCTGTTCCGTGCAAAAATACTTATATTAACGTGTCTTATTGTAGATTTGCGTCAGATGGTATTAACTACTTAGCCAGACTAATGGGGAACGCTGAGGGCTCACATTCTGTACAAAAATACCATTCATTCATTTTCATTCTTTCATTTTATCATTCTATAGCATTCATAGAATGTTTTGTATTGTGCATTAAGCAATATGCAAGAAGTACACAGTGCCGTGAGGTAATACAATAGGTACTTATAGCAAACTTCTCCTAGAATAGCTTTTTTAATGGAACAAAATTCAGTGCTGGCATGGTATTACTTAGCCAGGTAGGTACACATTATCCACGGGCCATGTGTATGGCTGTTAATGATTTTAATATTTAAAATTGTCGACTGTCAAAACAATGAAGTTGTAGGTAGTTTTTCGTACCCTTGGACCATAATTCAAAAAGTTTTAAAAAGATAATGTAAGCTCACGAACATATTCCGAATTGGGCTAGTCAGGATCCACGCTTCAACGAGCTTTACTTAGAGGTCAGACCTACGTGGTAGGTGGTACTGAAAAGTTTTAAAAGTTGTAACAATAGTCATTTCACCCTTTCCCGTCATGTAGCGAAGGTCATTAGTTTCTCATTAGTACGAGCAACCGACTCTACATTACATATAAGCGTTAACTGAAAAAAATCATAGGCGAGCAAAAAGAACAAAAAAATGTTTAGACTAAGTAAACACAAACTAGAATTTCCCTTGACAATAGACGGTAACCATGGCAATGCAACAGTAAGAAAATAAGCTACTCACTCTCCCTCGTAAGTTCAAAGACTTTCAAAAAGCAAAAGATTTTTTGACTTAAGTTTACTGCGTCTGTTGTAGGTACGTAAATAAGTACTTGAATAATTTAAAAAGGTTGAATATTTGATGTTATGTCTAAATAAAACAAGGCACCTGTCGTTTTCGCGGGTTATAATAACAAGTTACTCACGTGGTTTGTACTACGGCTTTTATGAATGAAAACTTGGACTTTATGAATCACTTACACTTACGAAACGACTACTTTTGCGTTTAATTACCATTTTGAACAAAATCTCTGACCAGCAACAACGTTTATATTTTAAACTTCAATTTAAAAACGTTTTATTATTTAAATGTGATTTAAATATAGAACGAAATACAACATTTTAACTAATTCAACGCCGTTCGAATTTTGAAAAACGTAACCAATGCAGTTTTGCGCAACCAATGTTGTTTGTTTAAAAACCAATGATGTTTTGTGTTAAAATGAGCATGTTTACATGATACGGCGAGACTCGCGAGCGGGCGACCCCGGGTAGGCTCGCGGGCGGACTGCCGTGAGCTCCCGGAGCTGTCATAGACAGTAAGGAACCCTGCCACGCTTTTACCGACCGCTTAACCAACTTACTGAAATTTCATTTCTATTCCAGTAGGTACGCATCTAGGTACGTACTTTAATAAATAAACGAGTAAGGACATCGCTATTTATAAATGATTGACTTGATTAATGTCTTTGGCATTTGTTCCTGCTCCAAAAACAATGAATAAAGATTAATCTTTGTTTACGCCCCAATATAGAGAACTGCCTTCAATCCTAATTTGGAAAGGGTTTTTTAATTAGTTCAAGGATCTTCGCCTGTGCCCTGTGCCCAATAGGACGTGCAATTTTGTTTATGATTTCATTCTGTGTCTGTACCTACTAAGGGAAGACTAGCAAAACATTGGGACATTTGGAGGGAACTAGAGGAGGCCTATGTCCTGACTGTTAATGGCTGCTGATAGAACTAAAAAGAAATGGTTACATTAGGGTTTAGATATAGTTAGATCTATAATTAATTATTGGATGTACTTTGTTAGTTTTTTAATGGCAGAGTATAAAGTTAGTAAGTAGCAAAGTACCTATTAATATAGGAATACGAGTACCTACCTATATTATAAACATACATAATATAAAAAACCTATAAAAGTCTCGCTATTGGACACATGCTTCTCTTCAATCAACCGGAGGAGGTGTGAAGCATACTCCACCACGCTGCTCCAGTGCGGTTTGGTGGTGCGGACCGGGACTAAAGCGCCTTTCAAAGCACGTAATCATCATACTTTTACGGACAGTAAGGTGATTCGGTTTAGAATGTTCTAGCGAAACAAAGGATAGTCTTACAAGTGATTTTAGACAGTGTCCTCGTTGAGAATCGAACGTGGACCTCTGATTGTGAGTCTCTAACCACTGAGACAGTTATATCATTATAGAAAAGAATTTAAGAAAGATATATACGTCATACACCTTCACTACAACACAAAAAAAATGCAATAGGTGGGTACCTAGGTGTAACAAAATTGATATCTTATAGAATATTGATTTTGCTATTTATGACAACCTACATACGAAGTAAAGTAGGTATACCTAGCTAGGTAAGACTGTAAACTTTTAATTTATTGCACCTGATGGTTCACAAGAGTACTTAGTTACTATAAGTAGTATTCTCTTGTTTTATATCAGGAAATAGGTTTCAAATATTTTTTACCTTCTTAGTGACATATATTATTATACATCAATGGTACTAACTGTTTTCCTTAAGTAAGTACTTATGTCGTTTTCTAAATTCTTATTGCTCTACCTACTCTATTTGGCATAGAGAATAGCTGCATCTACAGTCACGCAAAAACATTAATAGGTATGTACTTATACACTTTGATATCATGTCATATTAACTTTTTAGACAAATTAAAAAAAATAGTTTATTTCTCATAATTGTAACGAAGTTTGTTGTCGAGACTTCCCAGTAAGTAACTAGAGTACTTGTGTTGGGAATGACTCGCAACTCCCCTTTGGTATACATAAGATTTTTAAAACATGGCAAATATATAGGTATATAAACACATTAGAAAGAAAAAAAAAGATTGAATTAAAAGAAATGTGTGTGAGAGCAAATGATCTGCGTGGGTGAGTGTGCGTGTGTGAGTGCGTGTGTATATGTGTGTAAATTAAAGTGTAAGACACACTAAAAGACAAATAAATGTTAGAGCTACTATGATCATAGTGCTACAGGGTTCAAGGTGGGTACCTACTTGATACTGACGATAAAAATTAACGATAACTGTAACTATGTTACCTAAAGGATATTTTAGCTGAATAAAGACATTAATTTGAATATTGCACATGATCATGACTGTTCATAATTATGAATTTACGTATTATTTGTGCTTGATCTGACGATTTGTCTCTACTCCTCCCCTTATTGAAATTTATGTGTCAGAAACTATGGAAAGGAACATCTGATTAATTTACCTGTAGTTATTTTCAGAGGAGATGTCATTATGTACATTTTTATAAATACATGTTGGTATAGACAAGCGGTTTACGATGTGTGCCTATACGTCACCGCACGTTAAACTGAACTCGATTTATAGCCCCGACACAGAGACAGGTAGGTATATATCCATCGTTCTGTACACAGAGATGCTGATCGAACTCCGGTGCGGGAAGCGAAAGTTCGTATAAAAATAAAATAAAATAAAATAATTGTTTATTGTCATAGAAAAAGATCGACACAACATTGGGTACTACAGCTAGGACACACAAATGCTACAGAAGTATAACCCTGCTACCTGAACTAGGAGACCTGTATCTCAGGAAGCAGTGTTCAGCAATTACATCTTTTATAACATCGGTTTAGGCAGACCATTGTTAAACTGAATTTATTTGACAATAAACTGTGCTTAAATAAGAACAAATAAACATGCATTTTGTATGTTAATTGGGTTTGTGTGTATGTGTATGTGTATATATTAGTGTGTGTGTGTTTGTGTGTAACTATGTGAGTGTTTGCGTTAGCCCTACGACTTAAATGTTGTCTTGGGTTCAGAAACTGCTATCATGCTATAAGCAGCTTCCACTAACGCATGAAACCGCGGTGCGCCCCTCGCGAGTTTCTGTCTAAACAGATGCACAATCATTACCATCCTCATAACGCTTTCAGTACCACCTCAATGTGCATTGAACCGAGAACGGGGAATATTATATATTTTTCTGTAATTGTTTTAGTAAAGCTCGGTGAGGTGTGGCTGCCTATCTACTTAATTCATCTTGAGATAGACGTACCTCTGACTATCCCAATTGGGATGTAGTTGTGCCCTTGGGTATGTTGTGTTTTTGTAATTTTTCTAGTCGCAATTACTTATTCTTTCAGCCGTTTTTGAGGAAAAAAGTGCGCACATCTCGTAACTCGAGTTCATGGCTTCTGTATTTAAGTTCAGACGATATGAAGAGGCATTTCCACTTCTAAGTGTTGTCATATACACTAATAATAAATGCGAAAGTAACTCTGCAATCCTGTGTGTACTCTGAACCGAGTACGCGTATGAAACGATTGATCAATGTCGATGAAGCAAGATAAGTAAGTATATCAGGATCGAAACAAATGAAATTCCATAATCTCTGCTTACTCCGGTGGGAAATGGACATGAGTTTTACACACAAACTTTAATGCGTGTTAACTTTTCAAGGCATATAGCTAGATCGAAACCTGAAGGCGGACATAAGAAGAGATACATTGTTTGAAATTCTAGTTCAATACGTCCCCGCGCGCCGAGACTAACTGGAGTAGGATTTCCAAGCGATAAACACTCGTAAACCCTACTCCAATACGCCTCACATGGTGACGAACTGAAGTAGTATTTCTAGGTAAATGACTAGCATTTCTAAATACGCGGCCCAGTGTGCAGCAAGCTTATAGCACTTACCTCTATAAGTGAAGGCGCTGGCATATGCTAAGTCGCGGGCGGAAAACTGCAGTCACCAATAAAGGTTTAAAACTACGAACTTGGTAGTTACTCAGACGTAGCTTTCCATCCACATCTGTGGTACCCATGTTGGATCCTGAGCCTTTATAGGTAAGTAAGTCAGTAATGTTGTTTATTGTGTAAGTGAATATATTGAAGGCATGTCGCTTTAGAGAGAAAACAACGTAACCGCCTTTTTCAAAAGTCACATTCTGATGTGATTTTATTCAACTATACCTTGATTTTTTTCTTCTTCTTCTATCGTGTGGGTTGTGAGGTGGATTACCGATCCCATCAACCCTGGTGTCAGGGTTACTATTGAGGCGCCAAAGGCCCCTTACATGGCTCATGTAACGACTACGTACTTTACATCAGTAAGTAATAACCAGGACCAACGGCTTAACGTGCCTTCCGAAGCACGGATCATCTTACTTTTGTACAATCAGGTGATTTCTTTCAATTAAATTCAATCCGGGTAAAAAATTAGACCACATTTTTTACCTTGATTGTAACTAGTTATTGCATGGTTTTGCTAACAAAAATAACAGCAGAATGTAATTTTTCAAAAATGCGCTTACGTGGTTTTACTACGAGGCGACAATGTGTGTCAAAGTATGTCCGAAATAAACGTTTAATACAACTGCAAATTGTAACATAAACTATTTATATAATTTCATTAGTTAGTAGGTAACGGTATTGAAATAGTACGCACCATTTGAAATCTATAGCAGTGGTATTGTCATATCGTAAGTCCTCCAATGCAGACTGATTTCAATATTACATTTTAATATGGAAATTCTGTGTGGAATTTGTGAACCATTGGGTGTCGACTTGGTTACTAGGATTACAGAGATCCTAAATTCTATGTTATACACTGTTAAGGATAAGTATCGACAATAAACATAAAACCAGAGAATTGTGGTAATTGCGATATCGGCGTATCTCTACCAACGGCGTATCGTGTCTTTAGAACCACAAAACGTCTGATTTTTGGAACTATCTGGTAACTCATACTGTAATGTAACCAATAGTCACACTCGGGGCAGTTTTATAAAGTGATTGTGTGGTTAGGAACGGAACTCCAGATTCCAGATGGACTTTAACCAGTATACAACGGAGCCCCTTAGACGCTAGGTACTGAGACGTGTGTTATTGGCCGTGAGTTTCTTTATGGTCTTTTATTTGAACTTTCGTATTGAGAATTCTTAATTCTTAGTTTTTGGCTAGCAGATTGAAGTCTGCAGATTGATGTATAATAATGTCACCATTGCATTTTCCCGGGTTATTTGTCTTCGGAAGTCCGTCAGACTTCCAGAAGAAGTTCCCTTTCCCTTTGCTTTATTATAAGATCCTTTCTTCCTTGTTAAAAAGTGATTGCAACGTAATTGATTGATAGATAGATAAATCATTTATTTGGTCTACAGTCACACATACATACAATACAAATCAGCTATGTATATCATTCGTACCTGAGTGAAGGTATAGTCACACATATTATACAGGATGTTAGTGACATCGTAACGAATACCAACGGGGATGATTCAGAACATGATTCTGAGTTAATATCAAGTGGAATTTTCCGTCGCATAATTAAAGTTTTTTTTTAGTTTTCTTAAATTATTTTCAATTCTATACTTTTGCGATGCAAAGTTCCACTTGATATTAACTCAAAATAATCAGCTGAATCATCCCTCTCAGTATTCACACACACCCCACTGACACCCCTGTGACACTTACACCCCATACAGGCCATACAAGTAAGTATGGGTGTTAGTGACCCCGTAACGAAAACTTTAAGGGATGAATCAAACCATGATTCTGAGTTGATATCAAGTGGAATTTCCTGTCGGAAAATTCAAGGATTTTTTTGTGTTTTATTTTAATTATTTTCAGTTCCATACTTTTGCGACGGAAAATTCCACTCGATATCATCTCAGAATCATGGTTTGATTCATCCCTGAAAGTTTTCGTTACGATGTCACAAACACCCTGTATAAACGTAAAATCCTCACACACAACATTACAATCATGGCAGTACCAATTAAGCAGAATATCATACCCGCCTAGTCTATGAAACAATAGGCAGCCAATCCACAGTAGGTATACTTAGCAACTAGTGGTATCAAACGGATGATTTGAATAGATCCGAGCCTACGGATTCAATATTAATCTAGGTTTCCAATTGCATTATGCACAATAAACGCACAAGACTTACCAATTCATAAGTAGGTCATCCATTATCATAAGAAGACGAGTTGCACTGTTGGCAACCCCAATATTAGATACTTATATTTTTATTGAAATTAACCACTGGCAAACTGTTCCAAAGCTTAGATGACATTATAACCGAAGCAGCTATGAATAGAATCTATATTATGATCGCGCTAAAGGCCCTATATACACTACACAATCTATCGGCCATGTTTCTTATTACACCGCGTCCGGTCCCGATAAATCGTGTCCGATAGATTCTGTAGTGTAATAGGGCCTTAAGACTTAGCTTGATAGTAAAGCCTCAGTAATAGGTGGGCGAGTTCCTTCCTACGTAATTGCCAGTTAATTGTTGTTCAAGAGAATTTAATCTTCGTATTTAGTATTTTGTATTAGAAATATACTCATTAGGGGCTGATTATCATGTCGTTGACCTGCTACCTACTCCGTTAAGGTTTTAAAGGTCGCAGGATTGATTTCCGATTATTCTAAATGAGGTGCTTGTGCGGATTTTGTTATGTACACTATGTGCCTTCCCAGTTTCCGACGTAAAATCACCACTTACACCATGCGGGGTTGGCTGGAACAGATCTCTTTTAGAGCTAAGCCCACCTTTTGTAACATGTCTATAAAACCAAGCTAAGCAGGGTCGACCCGCTAGTAAACTAGTTTCTTCAATTTACTTACTTCGATCGCGTATAACTGAAAAATCTCTAAAAGCGTATTGTTTACCCTATACGTAAGTTTCTTTGAACGACCTTAGCTTATTAAAAGTGTATTGTTGTGGTTTCAATTAGTGTTGCCCGACAATCGACTATATATCGATTATTTTCTAAGCCCCTAAATAATCTAAATATCGATACGCCTATCTATAGTATCGATACTTTCGATATTGGGATACAATTATATAATAGTCGATTAATCGACCATTAAAATATAATCGATTACACTGAAATAATCCATTTAATTGATGGTATTGCAATTATTTTACAATCAATAGTCTTCATATAATCAATTAACATTATTATATTAATCGATATACTTGTAGAATTTACGTTATTAATATATTTAGACTATTTAAGAGTAAATAATCGATTAATTGATTATTCATTTACCGCTAGTTTAAATAATAAGTAGATATCGATTGCTGCGGTCGTCCTTGAATGTCAATCTATTAACCAAATACCATCTCCTACTTGAAAGACACGGCTTACAAAACCCATTGATTCGCCTCCTGTGGGTACTGTTTTAATTAAACGGACATACTTAAATTGGTAATCCCACCAGGGTGCGCAGGCATAACTAGCTACAATTCACAAGAGTATTAAAACTTGATATTGAAATCCTAAGGTAAGTAAATAGGTATAATATAACCTAAGTTCACGGTTATATTCCCAGTTCGACTTGTCAGAGATATTGGAAATGCATCGCAATATGAACTAAGTACCCACATTTCATCGAGCTAACTGTTAGTCAATTTTGATGGGTTTTCAGAAATAGGTATGTTAAACCATATTATGGTGACAGCTTATCAACTCATCACCTATATTACCTACAAACAATTATATATTAAGTATATTATATAATTGTAAATATTAAATATCTTCTATCGTCAAAGGTTGCCTGGAAGAGATTGCTGTTATGCAATAAGGTCGTCTATTGTACTCTTTCTATTTCTCTTCTGTTTCCTACATGTAATAAAGTATTTGTTATTTTTTTTGTTATGTTAAGTATATAGTGCCTAATAAATAAGAAAAGTCAAATAAGTACTTAGTAAAAAGTAATCAGACATGTTGACAAAGAACAATTCTGTTCCTGAATGCATTTCAGATTTTTTACTTTTACTTGGCCTACTAGAGGCCATGTAGTACATACTTAGTAACTATTTACTTTATTGTCAGCTTTTATCGACAGCGATGCAATCGGTTAACTTAATATTTTCAATGTAATTCTACAATTATATCGATTGTAATCTAATAATTGTTAATTGATTATATGAAGACTATTGATTGTAAAATAATTGCAATACCATCGATTAATTTTTAATATTTTCCGAGGTTACAGGGATAATTGTATATTCAAATAAAACTTAGGTTATTTCCATGTATTTAATGAGGCTACGTTCCTCAAAAATAATATAGATGGCGCTATACAGATTTTCCTTCGTCTAACCTTTCTAATTTCATGGATAACAGACAAATGCATCTTTTATATTTGTTTTTGGGAATAAATGTGACCCTTTTTTACGCATAGGCACAATTACATCTTCTACAAATTATTGTTCTGATCAAAAATAAAGAGAAGCAATGTAGGTACTTAGCAACATATACATACATAATGTGATCCAAATATCAAGCAACAATTATTTTTACTTATATGTATATGCTTCTGCCATTAGATTGTATTTTGGAATAATTATATACCCGTTGAGGAGCTCGGTGGCGCAACTTTCGCAAAGGCCGGTCATAGGATGGGTGACTACAAAAAAAAGTTTTCATTTCGAGCTCCTCCGTGCTTCGGAAGGCACGTTAAGCCGTTGGTCCCGGCTGCGTTAGCAGTCGTTAATAACCATCAATCCGCACTGGGCCCGCGTGATGGTTTAAAGCCCGATATCCCTATCCATCCTATGCTTCTGCCATTAGATTGTATTTTGGAATAATTATATACGCGAGTAGTTAGTAGGTAGTTATCACGTTAAAGCTGTACAGCGCCATCTATATAGTTTTTGGTGCACGTCGCCTAAAAAGTCCCTCATAAAGTAAACTCCATTATCTGTAGAATGTAATATGATTCTACACATAATATGTACTGTAACGTAGACCCACGGGTGTGGGGTATGGATGTAAATGGTAAAGTTTCGTGTATTTTACATCGGGCTTTCACGAATATTGACATCGTTATCAGTATATCGGACGTGGAGGTGTAATGTTATATTTACATATGGCCACGATAAACAATACGATGTAGTTTATAATATTTTTTCATGAATGTTTATTTCGTAATTTCATATCGGAAAAGACTATAATATCAAGTTGGTTAACCAAGTAATTGTGAAAATACTCTTATTTTCACAATTACCTGAAGCAACCTACATACAAAATGTCACGTTAAAAAATCCACATAAGTACTTATCCTAAATTGGGTTGGTCGCTGTGTTTGAACGCACGCTTTGCAATTCAAAATTGTATTTATTGGTAAGTTGTACTTATAGTTTGCACCCGCAATCTTTTATTTTTTACATATTTCTTCGCCTTATGGTTGTCTGGAAGAAATCGGTTTAAGCGCCATTTGCCATGTACTTAGTAAAGAATATTTTGTACCTAAATATTTCCTTTTATTTTGAGGCAATAAGGAATATTTGTATTGTATTGTAATTCGGGGGTTCATTTCGCGTTGAGCTCTATACAAGTATGTAGGTATTAATTGTAATTTATATTCTAAGCCTTTGCTATGTCTTCTATGGGACTGGGGGCGAATAAAAAACAGAATATTTTCAGCTTCCATCAGCATCCTTTGACAAAACATAACACAAACAGCATACACACCCCACTGCTAGGCACAGGCCTCTCCTCAATCAACCGGAGGGGGAATGGACACGCTGCTCCACTGCGGGTTGGTGAAGGTGTTTTACGGCTAATAGCTTAACACGCCCTCCGAAGTACGGAATCACCTTACTGTTTCGGACAATCAAGTGATTCAAGTCTGCAATGTCCTTACCAAACAAAGGACAGTCTCTCAAAGTGTTTCGTCACCTACTGTCAATACCTTGAATGTGTTATTTAACTATCCTCGAAAGTACAAAATTTGAAAGCTAAATAGTATAGTTTAGGTACAATTTTTTGATATAGGTACATTTTGCCATTTTGACTCTCATCCAGCCGAGCTAACACGCGCAACGATCGAGTTCATAAATTTTGTCGAAATCGATAAGTTTGTCATTTTCTCTAACATGCAAGTAACGATCGACAAAATTACTGTCACAATAAACGTTTATCACGTCGAGAAACCGATGTAGCCTTTTTAAAAATCGTGTTGAATCCTTTGTCAAATATACGTCAATTTAAGCTAAAGGACTGTAATCCAAGCTCATTTTTTCTCATTAAAAGATAAAAAGTGACAGTATGGACATTTTACGTAGATATGTCAAAAGAACCATATTTTGTCAGAAAATATGGTGCCATATTAGGGTTCATCGACTATTTATCATGTTGTAGTATTTTGATGCTGTAGTATTTTGTTTTGAAAACCGGACCTGTCTAATCTTCAGGTTAGGTAAGCGGACCCTGTGAAATACGGAATAATGCTAGGGAGATGATGATGAGTATTTTGACAGAACGACAGGACTTTTTGGTTTGCGATGTTAGCACCAATCGACAAGACGATATACATCGTTGGAATCGATAAATGATCGTAACAAATTTTATCACGATGCGCATGTTAGCTCTGCTGAATGAGAGTCGAAATGGCGGGTGTAACCACTAGACCAAGGAGGTTATCTGTGGATCTTTTGACAAATGTATTTTTTTTATAAATGTTTTACTACCTACTAATAAACGTCTAGGGGAAGGCCGGCACTGCGAAGTATTCCTACTTACTGGTGGTTTACACTACTGTGTAAACCTATTATTTATTTAATCTTATTCAAGTGGTCGCATTGTACTTAAGTAACTTTGTTATTAGTAGATGTAACTTTCGTCGCTCGCTTTCATTCGACAAAGTCATTTAGACTACGCGATAGGAATATTTGTAAGTATTGACTAGGTATTAGTCAATTATTTTACAATCACAAGTAATTAGTCACTGCGCGATTCAGCCGGCTGCCGCTGCGCTGGTAATTGGCGGTTTCCGATGCTTCGATAGCTGCATTTCCACCACAATTACGTGTCACAATTTTTAATTCCAATCTATTGCGTTTGGTTTCGTATTAATACGAGTATGTTTTCCGCAAATATACGAAATATACACAGTTGCCTTGCCCATTATTATAGACCGCTGATCTAACAAAAAGCTCGGTGAGGTGTGGGTAGGTAGGTACTTAATATTTTACCGGGTGAGAGCCTTCAGCGCTCCCCATTTGTCCGGCCAAGTAGTTAATGCCATCTGCGGCAAATCTACAATAAGTCACGTAAAAAAAAGTAGGTACTTAATTAAAACACATAATAACGGACTCTTGCCGCGTTTAAATCAGGGATATGAGAATTCCGATATTTCGACACTGTTGCAAGTCATCCCGTGAAAATGGCACTTGCAACAGTGTCGAAATATCGGGACTCTCATATAGGGATTTAAATCAGGGGATTTAAACGCGGTAAGAACCCGTTATTATGTGTTTTAATTATGATAATACCCGCGTAAACTTAAAATAAGTTAGGTACTTAGTTCATCGTGCGATGAATGTACCTCTGACACTGAGGATCCCCCAATTCCGAATATAATCGTAAGCTAATGTTATGTAGTGTTAGTGCTAATATAGAAACACACACACGACAAAATCGAAATGAATCATGCTATCTAATAAGTAACTAATGCATTCCATCTATAACATTTTTATGTCCAACCTTTACAATTTCCATTTTGTTTTGAAACAGTACCTATTATATTTACGTATTGTTGAGATATAAATAATGATTATATTATTCTAAGTTATTATGAAGCTTAAAATCACGCCAATTAGTGACTCACCCACGTCGTAGGAGGTTTCTACTGAGGCAACTCTACAAGTACGTAAGTACCTAATTAATAACCTAATCACAACGTAAGTAATTTCCTGTCGGAAAATTCATGATTTTTTTTGTGTTTTTTAAATTATTTTCAGTTCCATACTTTTGCGACGAAAAATTCCACTTGATATATGGACTCAGAATCATGGTTTGAATCATCCCCTTCAATATTCGTTACGATGACACTAACACCCTGTATTTTATACGCTTATCTGTTGCTGGAATGTCTATGAAGCTAAGTTAGTTGCGTAATTAGCCAAGTTATCCGTGTATTTATAGAAACAAAGTGGAGAATTTATTAGCAAAACGTTGTATTGTACCTAAGGCTATAAGTAATAATATTATTATGACCAGATCGCTGATCTATATCTAGAGTTTTACCTACCCACAATAAAGAGTCAAACTTTGTTTAACCTTCAAATCATAGTGGCATTTTTATTGTGTGCTAACAATGTGGGTAGTTATAAATAGCGGGTAGGGCGTGCGGAAGTGGGCGCGGACAGGCGGTAGTCGCCGCTTCCGGTTCGCGCCTTCCATATTTTCACCGATTTGCTTCCAGTGGGCTAGGCTGGAAATGGGTTAGCCTGCCACTATTTTAATGCGACCGTCAGTAAATCTTGTTGGAAACAAATTATAGGTCTAGGCTTCGTGGCAAAAGCTGTATAATCCAATTATATTTTCTGAGCACAAGGTGGTAAATATAAAAAGAAGTGATTTAATTTAGCTAAAACGATTGTTTTGTATTATCTGAATGTATTAAATCCTTCAATATATCAATTATCAACACAACACGCAAACGCAATCGGTTGGGACCAGATATATGAAAGTTTGAAGATAAGATAGCTTTGTTTTCTCATATAGGGCTTACATTATAGGCAATCACAAAGAAGGGATTTTTGGCCATCTAATGGAATGAGTAAGAATACACGCGGACGAAGTGGTAAGTAACATTATTTTTATTCATATACAATTGATTTAAATAAAAAATATTGATATAAAAAACAAAAATACTAGGCATCCACAACAGGGTTCGTCAAATAGTGTTCAGGATTTTATTAGTAATATGTAATATTACCTATTTAGGGTTTCTTAATAATTTTATTACACACAAATATTATAAACCATTCTTCATATTTATCATAAAAAATAGTAAAAAATTATACTTAAATAGTTTATACCCTTCAGAGACGAAAAACGATGTTATTTGGATAAATTGAATTTATCAGGAAACGTAGTCAGTTTTGGGAATCCCATCCATTGCACAATGCAATTAACTGATGATCTGTCCAGACAGGACAATTCAATTACGCGTGCATTTACTATTCACAATACGTCCACGTAAATAGTCCCATGTTGGGCGCCATTAAAGCACAAAGCATTTTACGCGTAGTAAGTACTATTAAAGACAAGGGTCGGAAAACGTATTGTCTTTTTACTCCCTGCTCCAGAAAACAAAATATGGCTATTTAGGAATAAAATTGCGGTCATGTGTTCGTATGAATCGTAATCAATAAATTACAGATTCAGTTTCTTGTCATTTCTTCTCCTCAGCCATAACACCTTGCGAAATGACGTAAATTCAAAAATGTTACATTGACCTTCAACAAGTTTATCCATGATAATTACGTTGAATATAAATGATTCTGATACATGAAAGAGCAACTAAAAATGTAGGTAAGATGGTTTTTAAATATCTCTACGAAATTAGGTACAGTGACTACGATTTTCATATAACTAGGAACATTTGTAGAGCGGACATATTGTCATGTCACAACATGGTAATAGGGTGAAGCTTTGCAGACACGCACGTTTTACCAGATTAAAAGGCGTGCCCTAGAGGATTTGCCCCCACTAATCCACTATACAGTCATATTACTTAGTTTTTGTCACTAATTGTTAGTAAGAGAACATAATTTAGTAATTCAGTGGAATTATAAGCTTGTCACACGCAACTTTTCGAGGAAAAGCAGAATTTGAGTAGGTATGAGATGACTAATTGAAGTAATAAACACGCGTTTTTGAAATTGTAATTGTTTATTGTGGATGGGTGGGTAGTAAATGCATTGATGTCATGAATACTGTAAGAACTGTGTTGGTTATTTATTATATCACACAATTCCATCGACCGTAATCACACCCCGGTCATTTCATACAAAAAAACCTTGTTTTACATAGACACCATGGTCACATCTGTGTGTGTGTGTGTGTGTTTGTGACGTATGACGCCCTTACGTATTGAAGATTAAAGTAAGACCGATTGAGGTAAAAGTAGCTCAGCTGCTGGTGGGTAGCGGTGAGTTGCCGTTCTATACGTAGTTATATACATAAACAGCTTATATACGTCCCACTGCTGGGCACAGGCCTCCCCTCAATCAACCGGAGGGGGTATAACATAAACTGCCTATATACGTCCCACTGCTGGGCACAGGCCTCCCCTCAATCAACCGGAGGGGGTATGGAACATACTCCACCACGCTGCTCCAATGCGGGTTGGTGGAGGTGTCTTCACGGCTAATAGCCGGGACCAACAGCTTAACGTGCCCTCCGAAGCACGGAATCATCTTACTTTTTCGGACAATCAGGTGATTCAAGCTTGAAAAGTCCTTACCAAACAAAGGACAGTCTCACATCATTTCGACAATGTCCCCATCGGGAATCGAACCCGGACCTCCAGATCGTGAGCCTAACGCTCTAACCACTAGACCACGGAGGCTGTCACGGAGGGGGTATACGTAGTATTTATTACTTATTCCTTATTCTATGCTGTAATAGAGTAGCGTAGTGCTTATCTTCTGTGATTGATTGACATATAGCATATAGGCTGTTTATGTACATTTACATATAAACTATAGGAAGGGGTAATCTGTGGTGGTTCATGATATGCCATTGAGCAACTTCGCTCATTCAAAGTACTTAATATATTATTTTTTTAAGGGTAGACCTTTCGCCGAGCGCTAAACGAATAAGCTGGCGGAAACAGATGTGAGTTCTGGTAAATGTCAGTGAATATCAAGGTTTTGGCGCCCACTGTGGGGCCGACATTTTTATTATGCTGCCTTAAATGCCAGTCGCGAATACAGTTTTATATGTGACGCTCTCATATTTAATATTCCATAAAATATATAAGTATAAAGGTAGACACAAGAGTTACGTATGGGTCATGGGCAAAACACGTTACGCGTATATTTTATAAAATGTAATTTTTTGATTTTTGTTTTTATAACATTTACCCATCCGTGCTCAGAAAAACTCACAAAGAGAAAATGTAAATAAAAAAGTGACTCGGACGGGATATGGATTGACAATAGCTACGGGTCAAATCCCGTCGGAGTATTTCTTTTTTCGATTTACATTTTCTTTGATACAAAAAATAACGCTAGCTATAAATTGTTTTAAGTTTACGCGGTTATTATCATAATTAAAGCACATAATAACGGGTTCTTACCGTGTTTAGGTAAATGGGGATATGAGACTCCCAATATTTCGACACTTTTGCAAGTGCCATGATCACGGGATGACTGATGAGATTGGAGTGGAGTCTCATATTCCCATTTAAACGCGGTAAGAACCCGTTATTATGTGCTTTAATTAACGCTAGCTAATTGAAATCTTAAATAGAATGTAAGTATCATTCTGTTGATCTTATCGTAGATTTTCCTCGGATGGCATTTACTGCTTGGCCGGATAAATAGAGATCGACCCAAGCATAGTTACTTATCATAAAGTCGGTTAAAGGAACACAATTGTAATGCCACGTTATAATATATGATTGATGATCAAACGTAACAAAGTACTCTAGAATGTCTGAGTAGTATAAATTACAGCATCGTTATAACCATTTCTAACTCAATGAAAATTTCTGTCACGTTGATATGATAAAAATAACTTCAATGTAATCGTCATGGATAAACTTATTGAAGGTCAATTTAACATTTTTCAATCCACGTCATTTCGCCAGCTATTATAGCTGAGAAGAAGAAATGACAAGAAACTGCAACAGCAACACATCTTTTAAATTAATGTAGGGTATACAATTTATTTACCTAATAACAAAAGGAACACATTTAAGTAATACCCGGTATATTCTAATTATTACACTCATAATAAGCATTTTTACATAAAGTAAGGTTCACCATGAGCTTTAATTTAATTTCTGATAAACTAATAAACATCCCATCTAATATTTATATTAGATGGGATGTAAGTACTTTAGTACTTTAAATATATGCCATGTTCCGGAAACTTACTTATTTGTTTATATTTGCGTGGATATCAATAACAAATGTGGCTGCTAGTTGTCTTCTAAACATTTATAGTAAGGTTTTCTTGGAAGAGATTGCTACTTAGCAATAAGGCCGTATATTGTACTGTTGCCTCTTTCTATTTATCTTTTGTAATGTATGTCCTGTGTATGCAATAAAGTATTTGTCATGTTATGTTATGTACTTGCTTAGTTCTACCTTCTACTAGCTACCTATCTACAATCTACAGAATACATCATACACATACATAAACTCACACTTCATACACCATATCACACCTAAGTTGGGCAGAGTCAAAAGCATTCAGAAGATATCTTGTATCTCATCATCATGTCGTCCAAAACCGAATCCGGCGACGGCGACTCCTAAATATCTATCCCGGGTCGTTGTTGTGGGCTCTGATGTGGCTGGCGAAACCGAACTTCGACTTGAAGGTCCGGTCACACGGCACACAATAAAGCTGGCCTGGCGAATTTAGTGAGTGTGTATAGGAGGGTTTCGGTCGAGTCTTCCGTATCTTGTATCTACTTTTGATAGAAAGCCCTAAGATATGTATAATGAAACGTACGGTGGTCGGCTCTCATCACCCATATTATGATCCTACATGTTAGAAAAAACACAATCCCTTTGTCGGTTTTTACGACATGACCACGAAGATATGCTAAACGTATTCTGGTTCTGCATTCGCTTCTAGTTCAGCATAGAAGCAAATATATCTACCTAAATATGATAATTCATGCAGTATATTGTATAACTTAGAGAGTAAGTATTACATTCCAAGCATGAACTCACCAAGTTTTGATATACATGTGAGCTAAAAGCTTCCGCATTGAGCTAATGTAACGTCAGCAGATTACTTACTGACCGTCAGTTGCCGGACACTGTTTTGACAGCTTTTCTATTACAAGTATAAGTAAATCGCATCGATAAAATTGGGTTGATGTTTTAGTAGGTAGTACAAATAGCTCGAATACTTCTTACGCGAAACATAGCTTTTTCACATTCCTTTCATACGGGGTATTAAAATTTTTCGTTGCTCTATTCGCAGTCTCTTTCGAGGAAATATACTTTAGTGGGCAATTTTGATTTAGTGTCTGATTATATAAAACGACGCAAATACGCAGTCATAATAACAGGAAATGAAATTATTTACTACGCTGCTAAGTGTGCTACGGGCAATGCTACAAATCGTAGTCACGTAGCACGTAGTAACCATCCAATAATTTTGTCATTGCATGTACGAGTATACTCAATCCTATACGTTTTCAATAAGATTAAATCTTAAAGACAAAACTCAAAATATTTTATATCTCAGCGATATAACATTAACTCGTTCTCGATAACGTCGAACCCAGGAAACTCTATGTATTGTTCAGATTGCAAACTGTTGTGGAAATCGTTTAGAAAAGAATACTTTGTTTTCAATCGGCGAGCCAGTTGCGACGGGTTGTAAAAATAAATTTATAGTGCTCTAACTGCACCATACGGTAATAGAGGGTTGTCTATTGTGAGCTTAACTACTGTGAATATAATGTTAAATGAAGCGAAAGACGAATGCCTCTACTGAACCATTTAGTCAGTGCGAGTTGGCACATATCTAAATAGAATAATTGAGCCACTTTAAAAGATTCAGAGTTTGCTTATTGTGCCTTATCACACGTTTAAAAACAGCCTTTTCAAATACTCTATTATGCATGAAAGACAAAAGCATGCCGTTGAACCACAGTTTTACTCCATTGACGTCATCGACTCTTATAGCTAAATCACTTTTTCTATAGTTTATTAATGTTTTGAACCATAGGTAGGCGGTAACAAAGACAAACGTAAGAAATATTTCTCCTGTCTGTTCATTAGATTACCACTGGTCTACTATACAAATATCTGCTGCAAAATATCAAACGACATATATATTTTTTATTTATAAGCTGTGCCTTCCACAGAAAACAATCTTTTCTTTTTGTTGCTGTTTATCTTTAACAACACAACTCACACAACACAAGTTTGTCAGAGTAAAGTTTGCAAAGCAATTTTTTAATTAAATCTGAGTGCTTTACTCACCTATGCTTTGTTCGTCTAAGTAAAATATGCACGATAGGAAATATCCTTCACATAGAATTGTAAAGACGATACCTAATGATATATATCTAAAATACTGTACCTACTTAGCTTTCTTGTATGTAATCCTTAGTGTGTCACCGTAACGAAATGGAAATAAAGTTAAGCGAATACACTAGTACCAACTTGTTGCATATTCAAGTGGGACGCCTATTAAAATATTAATAGCAAGTGCTTAAAGTATACAAATACTTACGCAGTCTCGCGCGGGCGCGGACGAAGTTCAGCAGGCACCGCGCCAAATGTTGGGTGTAGCGAAACGTTGCGCCGAAGCCTAATCTTTTGGGCAATCTTGTTCTGTGTACGTCTGTAAACATTGTAATTTATGCTGTTGTACTCTGTATAAGCTGTGATTTTGTAAGCTAGACAGGCAATGATTTGATGCCACTAGGAAAAGGTCAATACATCGAACTGCGAAGAAAATATTTAATTAACCAGAAACTTTACAAAATCTTTACATACCTACTTGAGAATAAACAAGCCAGCTGTTTTATATAAGTCGATAAACTTTTCGATCGACCAAAACCGGGAGGTTTACGGGTAGCCTTCCGTACATCTTTACGAAAGGTTTTTTAAAATAAGTTTGTTTCCCTATTACACACATTGCAAGTTGACTCAGGACCTACTGATAAACCGTGTTATCGCGCCTGCAGAATAAATACAGATAGACATACCACTCATCATGATTCAATTCAGTCTACTTTTAAAGATAGATAAGCGAGTTCGATTAAGCATATTATCATTAAGTAGATATACCGATCTATTTAGCAAGAGAAGTGTGTCAGGATCGAAGCAAATGGAATTCTATAGTCTCTGCTTACCCCGGTGGGAAATAGGCGTGAGTTTATGTATGTATGTATGTACCGATCTATTTTATCTAATATCATTTTGGTAATTGATCGATAATTTTTGATGAAGAGGGGGTCCTATTTCGCATAGATAGGTATCTAAAAATAAAAATTTTAGGTAAATACCCTATTAGTATTTTTATCAATTGACCTGTTCGGCTACTGGCTATAAAATGTGCCGATTTACTTGTTTTTTTAGCAAAGTTTGCTGCTCCGATAAAAATACGATTAAAATATCACAAGTATTACTAATAAAAACTGTCTTTGTGTGCGAACAATGAATCTACAAAAGATAAATAGGTATAAAAAGGTACTAACCTCGTCGTTCAAGGTCTTCATAGCCGTTGCGCCTCCTCACAAACCTCCAGGGGTCCATAGTTTAGTTATAACACACTAACACTAGCTTTATGTTGGTAAATATTGTTACGCGGTCGCGCGACTGACACTCAAGTATGCGCGGGCGCGGGAGGTGTATGACGTCACACCGGTCATTACCGCTGCGTTCAGATTATGTGCATAATTGCTCTAAATTGCGCGTTGTGAATTATTAACTTCCAGTTCAGACTATTTGGTAAGGTAGGTAGACAATATTATATTGGTATACGTATTGGTTTTTTTTATGACACCAATGTTGCAACAAGATTTCTCGTCTTTTACAGGGTGTTAGTGACATCGTAACCAATACTGAGAAGGATGATTCAAACCATGATTCTGAGTTAATATCAAGTGGAAATTTCCGTCGCCAAATTAATGCTTTTTTGTTTTTTTTTTTAGTTTTTTTCTATTCTATACGTATGTGATGAACGTTAAGTGAAATGATAACTGATAAGATAACACACAAAATAGGTTCATTGTAACCGTGAAATAAAAGAAACTTATTAAAACTAAAAAGAGTATTTATTTTAGTCAATAAATCACAATAGATGAGTCTGCCTAAGTAAGCTACGCCGTTTCAAAAGAAGAAGCAAAAGGGAGTGTTTTTATAACAATATTAATAGTATAGACATATTTTATGATGTAATGGGGACATTCCAGGATACGGTCACCAAAAACAATGTACCTATTTTCTCATTTCTGTGGTACTTAATTATTCCAAAATACAATGGAGTAACAAGCATATATAGGTACAAATAATCTTTGCTTGATATTTGGATCACATTATGTATACAAATATGTTGCTACCTATATTGTTTCTCTTTATTTTGATAAGAATAATAAAAAGGGTTCATTTATACCCAAAAACAAAGATAAAGTTGCATATTTGTTATCCACGAAGATGGTTAAATGAAGGAAAATCATAGATATACAATGTATAGATATTGTTTTTGAGGAACGTAGCCTGGAAAATCCCTCATTCAAAGGAGAGAGAGGGAGAGAGAGAGAGAGAGAGAGAGAGAGAGAGAGAGAGAGAGAGAGTCACCCTTGTGTCAGGGATACTATTGATCCGACAGAGACGACTGACATGGCTCATGTAATCCATACTAATATTATAAATGCGAAAGTGTACCTATGTGTGTGTCTGTCTGTTTGTCCGTCTTTCACGCCAAAACAAAGCGAAGAATTGACGTGATTTTTAAGTGGAAATAGTTGAAGTGATGAAGAGTGACATAGGCTATTTTTTTTCTCTTTCTAACTCCCCACTTCTCTAAAATGGGCGTGGAAAGTGTGTATAGAAAAAAAAGTTATTGATAAAACATACTGAGTTGTAGAAACAAGAAACGCTTAACGACCAAACGAATTAGAAATTTAAACAAATATACACTGAAAATACTTAAACATACTTATTATTACAATCACATTGTATTCCTTAACAAATCAAAATTCTCCCCTTTCAGCATGAAGTAAAATTTTACCCTGTAGGGCACAGCACATCATAGCGTTGTGTACTCATTGGTCAAGGAGAATTCTTCATAAATAAGATAGAAATTAATTACAAAGATAATTTAAGGCATGTTAGCGTGAAAAATAAATACTTAGTGAAGCTAAGCTGCATTGCGATTTTTAAGACATAATTTTCCCCTCTGCGCAAACATAAGGTATAGTATCTTATCTATCAGGGCAAATAAGTTTACATAGCAATAGCGCGAATAAGAGAGATAAAGACAGCAATAACAAGAATAAGTTTCAAGTGTCACTAATAGCTATACATACTCGTATACCTGTACAGTCATGAGCAATATAATGTACCCACTTTAGGACTCTGTCGCACTAACATATTTGACATTTAGTGAGACTTACAGTTCAATTTGTCAAAAAAGTTAATGCGACATGGTACCAAAGTGTATACATATTAATGCTCGTGACCGTACGTACTTGTACGGGGTGTAAATCACATCGTAACGAATACTGAGGGGGGTGATTCAGTTCATTATTCTGAATTTTCCAAGTGGAATTTTCCATCGCATAAGTATGGAATTGAAAATAATTTAAAAATACCCAATAGAAATCGAAAATTCCACTTCATTTTAACTCAGAATCATGAACTGAATCATCCCCCTCTGTATTAGTTACGATGTCACTAACACTCTGTGTACTTAATATCTTTAACGTGTCTTGCATTGGTCACATTAAAGCCGAGCTTAGGTGAAGCGCGGGTACTCAGTTCATCTTGTGATGGATGTACCTCTGTCTAGCACAACTGGGAATATACTCGTGGGCTTATGTTATTGCTCATGAATATACGACCCATTCCCCTGTGTTTACGCTCTACTGAGTTTTAAAACATTTTCCCACTATCAAAATTTGTATTTCATCTATAATAATTGTACTGTGCAAATCTAAAATTGTTTGTATCTATTTATTATATTGAATAGTGTATCTTTTTGGAAATTAAATAAATTCTTAATTCCATCTTAAAGACTAGTCATTCGTTTTAGTAGATACTTTTGTTCTAATTTGCTGTGTAAGGTGCTTTTTATTAACTAAAATATTAGCTTATTTGTAAAAACACTTGAATCCATTGATGTATAAAATGTTACTATAGCTTAAGGCATTTATTATGATTACAATTTTATGATTGCTAAAAACTACTCAATACTGATCTTGATACGAAGTTGAGGGCAAGATGGCGTTTAAAGTCTACGTTACAAAACAATCTTGATACTTATGTACTCAAGTGTCAAATTGGCCCAGATTCCTGCAGCACATCCAAATTTTTCAACGGATAAAAAAATGACAATTTAACTTAAAATAAAATTAGATGAGTGTGTACTGGAATCAGTACCATTTTACCTATTTTTTAAAATTAATACTTTTCATCTCATTTGCAAGACTTAAATATCATATATATTTACGGTTTATTCATTAATAAATAGGTAAATTATTTCACCTTACACCAGCAAGATGTGATGTGTGGATTAAATAAATCTAACTAATTGTGTTGTTATTCAGTAGTGGGGCAGCGTCTTCGCTATCGGACGGATCACTCTCACTCGACGCTGTTGAACAAAGGAATATTTATAACATTTATATAAACTAAAATTTATAACCGAAAGCATATAAAAACAAATACTTCACAAGTATCATAATAGTGTCATGCCATTTTTGGAAGTGTTCGTATCATATTAAGTTTTATTTAAATACATTTTTAAAAAGTACATTAATTTTGTGCTAAAAGGAACACGTCCAAAAAAATAATAATAAAAAAGCATGCATGTTACTAAGCAAAAGCGAAAATTAGTACAGAAACACCTGAGCTATTATAACGAATATCACGAAAGCATACTGTGGTATAAACGAAAAAAATATACAAATGTTCGCACAGCTGTATAAGATGAAATAAAAATCACACAGAGTAAACATATGGAAGTTACATCTTCACAATGTTATCACATTTACAACAAAGCTGTAAAACCTCCACTAACCTTAGCGTCCTCAACCGTAGCGATATTACTGGCAAACTATAGGGACTATTACATCTGAAACATTAAGCTGTATCTTTGTATAGTTATGTTTTAATGTATAAATATTTTTTTTTATGATATTTGTGGGCTTGCAATACACGTTTGGGACTACTTAAGTTACCTAGTAACTTATTGATTTTATATTGTCCGCTTATTGTCTTCGGAAATAAAATTGAAAGGTTTATTACGTAAATATGTTTTTTTTTAGATTTTCGTGTGTAGTGTAAAATTATTCACTTTTGCATGAAACTATAATGGCATCGCTTATTTGAATAAAACAATAGTTTGAAAATGTACATTTGCTTATATTTCACATAAAAAATACACGTCACAGTATGATACAGCCGGCTGTGTACTCGTAACACAATATATTATGTATATTAACATTATATTTACATATCACTTAGCACTATGGCGGCACACTACGCCTGGCATGGCGGAACGTTGAGCAACCCAACTGCCTCTATGTCGCATTACACTACTATTAGAATACTACGGGCAACTTGTATCGAGCAGTAGAGAGCTACAGTATAATAACACCCAAAATATCTTCTATACAAAACTAGATCTGTTTAAACGGGCCACGCGGTGCGCCAAGTATTTAGGTATCGTAATAGTAGAAAATGTTATGCCTGTACACGACGTCTTCGTCATCGTGAAATACGTTGAGGGTTTTATGAACGTGCTGCCGCACCGCGCCGCCTCCGTTCGGCCCGCCCGGTGTGTAACAGGCCTTAGACAGAAACAACAACGATAAAGAAACTAGAAGTAGACAACTGAGACATCGACAAAATATGCTGATGCATTCTGTCGTTACTTAAACTAGGCTGTTTTTACAAAAATAGTATTCTAGTCCGTCATATTTTTGTACAAAATCAATGATACTCACATGTGTTACGTATACATAAATGGTTCAGAAATTCGTTTCTCTACGCCCGATAGAATTTAACCCACAATTGATACCATCAGTGTCTTATTCGACTACAACGATAGACTCAGGAAAGAAAGATTAGACTAGATAGACAACATACAGGTATTAATGTTCAACTTCTAATAATCCATTTAACATGCCGATCAGTGTAATTCGGAAACCAACAGGATCATAGAAAAGGTTTAATTAAATATTAAATTGTATTTTTGTACCTGCCATCATTTTTATTATTTGTCATTGAAAATTTAATATCATCCACTTCCATTTTTTTACCGTCGTCACTAAGGAATTTTTCACATACCTATACGGCATTTCATTACGATGAGTTTATTTCTTGACGGATTACAAATGATGTGAACTAGTTTGAAGATTGACGTTTATTCGTGTATACCTTTTCCTCCATATAAGCTTCTAGCATTTAATCTACATAACAACAAATATACGATAAGAAAGTATACATATTCGATAGAGCAGAGATATACACATAGCTTGCTATGTTAGTCAGCCAACACCTCGCTATTTTACAAATTCATCCCATATTCAAACGTGACAGCGTTCAAAATCGGGAAGAGGTTAGTAAAATATGTATTTATTAGTATTCAAATAGATTGAGTGTTCATGTACTGCGTTTGATCAAAAAAACTAAATTGTAGCATGCGATTTAAGGTCAATATAAATCAATTGTTAATATTTGGATAATTTTACTGGTCCCAAAGGCAAAGGGAAGGAAATACAAACATTAGTGACTACTTTAGTTAATAGACTGTGATCAAACGCACTACAGTGTTAGACGCAAGTGCATATTGCATGCCAAGACAACAACGTAGGTAGGTACGTATTAGAGGGTTTAGAATCTTGTAGATTTTCTAGCTCGAAACTATCTACATTTACACCTAGATACAAAACCTAGCTTCTTATTTTGGCGGTAAATCCTGTGAATGTGAACCGTACCCTTCGACATATTTAATATATTTATAAAAATCAACTAAGACCTTGTATTTCACTGGAATTAAACTGTGTCTAGAACTCGAGTACGTAGCGCAATTGTCTCAAATGATTGTAGTTTCATACCTAAGTATTAATTTATTAATTTTTTATTACCTACTTAGAATTTAGTCAGAATTTATGCTATTTAAATCCCAGTGAAAACAAGGGTGTACACACTAAGTCAATAGATAAAACTGGAAAACTTAACAGTCGCGACACTTACTGATCGAAGTCACCTATGGCAATTTCGCAACTATGCGCCGCGCGGCGTCGATCTAAAACAACACCATAGTAAAACAAGAACGGTAGATTGTCTTCGTACAAACGGGGGTGCGGGGTAACGATAAAATGGTAACCGATTACCGATATAATGCTTCGGTTGTCATTCGCCCTTATACTACGGCACTAGCCCGCTACATTCATTTGTTTGTGTTCCGTATCTGTGTATTCCTGTTATGTGTGTCCAATTTTAGAATGGCTTCTGATCCTGTTTTCTTTTTACAGGAAAAGAACTAGCACAGACATTACAAGAAAGCCGTCTCCCTTAATTTGTATGAACACAACCTATTCTGTTTTTACTATGACAACACCCTAAAACGCCTCTAACTCAACAACACCAACAACAAACGCTAAATCCAAAGATATTGAGAACACCTGAATCCTGATTATAAGTACGAATATTCGATATGAGAAGTTTTCGCCCTTGACAACAAGCCAATCTTACTAAATATATCCTACTATTTTGGCTTTTACGTGAATTTGAACGCAAATTTCTTTGTACAAGAAGGCGCCTAGGACATAATTCATAAATGACTTTCACATCTTCAGGATGTTAAGCAACTAAGCAGCTGAATGTAATCTAGTTTTTCTTTTTTAGTCTATGAGTTCTGTATTCTTTTAATCGATTTTATGGCAGCTTATACATAATTTTCTTGGCCAGCAGTCTAGTAGATATTGACATCTACAGAACATAATCACCCTTATGTGAAAGCTTAATAAGCAGTACATTCATTTATAAAAGAGCACTTTGGAATATGCCCCGAATTGCAATATAACGCTAATTGATCATTTCCTAACAAAAACCTTGCCTAATTTGTGATAACTACAATGCAGTAAGTACGTACCATTTGATGGTATATACGAGAGCTAAACGATTAGGACGCTTTTAAATGATTTTAGACTTAGAAAGGCTAATTTAAATGTGATTCTCTACACGTAACAGTGATATGAGTGTTATAGTTGCTCGATTTTATATTGTGATAAATTTACAATACAAGTTCGGTAAGTAAGCACACATAACGCCCTTCGTATCTTGAGAGGTATGATACATAGAGTTATGAGATAAAAATAACATTTGACTAATTCAAGTATCGGCAAAATGTTGCGAGTTCTAATGGACTCCTAATACCTGGTAGTAAACTTGGGATAAGTAATCATGTTACATTCTTACGCGCAAGCGGTTCGATAATGTCTATTACATATTTGGTTATTTTACTTGTCAAATCATTAACCATATGATTCCATAATAAATAAATGGTAGAATCTTACCAATTTACTTACATACATCACGCCGGTAATCTCTAATTGGCTGAGCAGAGCCACAAGTAATGAAAGACAACTTGCAGTTTTAAAGATCTAGATAAAAAGTCTTAATATTTTAGTTATGACGTGGCGTGGGCAAACCTCGCTAACTCTATTTGTATGAACAACTTATAGGTACAATCCTACTACTAAAACAACAAAATTTCTGATGTATCTGTGAGAAAATAAAGTTTTTAATCTAGACACGTTACTTATCCCATAGTGTTAACCCGTACCTCCCTACGCCTGCGAGCCGCGTTTCGCGTGCCGGGGCGGCTGCCGTCGGTTCGTACCGTTTCTGTCCGTCTGCGTGGTGGACGGCTTGGCTTGCTGCGGCGGCGGCGGGTACGGGATGCGGAACAGCTGGATCTTCAGGTGATCGCATATCTCCAGGCAGATCTGCCCGCAGTACCGCACCAGGTCCACGCATACCCATATCTGCGGAGAGAGTGTGAGCATAGAATAAAGAATAGAAGCGTAACTCTCCGCCCCGCATCAATTCGTATCAGGCGCCGAGCTAGATTTACCTCACCTACTCTGGGTCTTATTTTAGTCTAAACGGCCGTAAGCCGCTAAGTAAGGAAGAGCGTGAGCGGACTGCCTGTCTCGCTCTCACTTATACAAGTTCCGGCACGGTAAGAATAATTGAAAAGTATCGGCGTCCGAAGGACGTCATATACGATCCCGACGACCCGATTACTCTAGCCATAGAGGCAGCCAATCAGCTCGCGACACCAAACACTTCAGGGCCCCGATACCGCCCCGCCGGCGTGGTCGACGATTTCCCTCATTCAGCGCTTATCGCTATCGACCCACTAGGGTCGATTAATTCTTTCAAATATTTTTCCTCTCAGACGACGCCCTGAGCCGAGGTTCGCGCCCAACTGGGCACCCTCAGGCCTGTTGTCTTAAACGTTGTACCGGGTGAGAGTCTTCAGCGCTCCCCATTTGCCCGGCCAAGTAGTTAATGCCATCTGCGGCAAATATACAATAAGCCACGTCAAAAAAAAGTTGTAAGAATTGATAACAGGTTTCGGGACGCGCGGAATCGACTAATTACAACCTGCGAGAGCGGGACAAGACTCGCTCTCTCTTCACCGTGGCCGCAAATGACCTTTCCAAAATGATGAACTATCTACTAGAGCGGTAGGTTGAAAACCAGTCACTATACGACGCATCATATCCATCTTGGGATAAATATCAGGAGTGTCCTCGGACTATGTCATTCATATGTATACAATTTGTTGTGTTGGACAACGAAAATATCTATTAGGATATTTTTATGACAAGTTTATAGCGAATGTTGAACTTTACATTCATTCCTTCGGGAGAAACGATTAGGACTTTCAACTTACCGTGCATAACCATAGCACGTAGTATTCAGGTATCGCGTTGTTGAAATACTGGTTGAGGAACAGCATCGCCGGGCCCAGCAGCGACCAGTCGTAGTATTCCATCTCGCTCTTTGTCATATGCGCCACCTGAAACGAAGAGAAGACACGCTTTAAAAACATCGAAACCGAAGACATGTTTAAACCGCTACCAATGGTTGCCGCGATTTATGTCCAATGAGATTTTTAGACCCAAATATAGATGTTGGTCATAGATCCTGTACGGTCACGAGCATTAATATGTATACAGTTTGGTACCATGTCACATTAACTTTTTTGACAAATTGAACTGTAAGTCTCACTAAATGTCAAATATGTTAGTGCGACAGAGTCCTAAAGTGGGTACATTATATTGCTCATGACTGTACTCAGATAGCATTTGTGACTTATAATGAACTTTGTGAAATATTTGTGTGTGTTCCTTTAGCCATATTTAAAGACCTTTCTGTTTTTAAAGTGTTTTATTATATTGTATAACGAATTCTAAACTTCACGAAATTGCAAATAAGAAAGTGCATAACAGTAAAGGTATAACAAGGAAATCAGGATAATAAAAAAAGGTAGGACCTTACTGTGTTTTGGTTTGGAGCAACCGTAATAAACACGAAATAATAAAATGTTCCACATACTAACCACAAGTCTGTTGGTGACTTTAGCAGCGACCATTCCAAACGCGATGATATACAACGCCGGGTGGTTCTCATACACGTGAGATTCACTCTTCTGGAAGATGATGAAAGCCGGCACAACGACCAGCGAGAACGGAATCACCGGAGACAGGATGCTTGTACCCTGCGAACATTACCGGCTGTAACTTGGGCTCAAAAGACCAAACGTTGACACTAATAAAGTAAGAAAAACCAAAATGAAATCAAAAAATGTTACAGCAAAACAAACTAAGAATAGGAACAAATATTAGCTCGTTATATTTACAATTATTGAGAATAAAAAGGGGTAACTATATTAAAATCTAGAATTTAATTAATCAATAAGAATGAGAGGAATAAGAAACCAACTTACAAACTAAAACATGCAGTGTAAAGCAAACCGTGCAACTAAAGCAAAGCCAAGAGAACAAAAACGAGATTGTTAGAAAACATATTCAGAAAACTTTAAAAAAAGAGTTAATTGTTATAACACAATGAGTTAAACACAGCACAAAACTACGAAAACCCAAAACGGCCTTAACACTCCATGACGAGCATTTGTCCGAGCCAGCCGGCCGGCGCGTGAGTGGCGACATTAGCACTAGAGCACACCGGCAACCGTGCGGCAGTTAGGTGTCAAACGGCACAAACGTGAAAATGTCTTACTGCAACTGTGGACCCGTTTTTGCCCACTCCGCCCTTCAATATGACTCTAAGGTAACCGGCGATAAGGTAGAGCGTGAACACCACCACTAGGTAATTCGCCGCCAGGTTCAAACTGATGTTTATGGTCGGTAGCTGTAGTTAAACATGCGCGGTGAACGATGGTCGTCATGCGGTTAGTCCCGACGAGACGCAGACGGGACGCAGCGGCGGCCGAAACAAAACAAATACACACATGCCATTAATGGGTGTTTCTACAAGAGTTTCACCTTTGCTCTCAATGAGGGACTTTCCAGGCTATGTTCCCCAAAAACAATTTAGATAGCGCTCTTCAGATTTACATACATACATAAACTCACGCCCGTAATCCCTAATGGGGTGGGCAGAGCCACAAGTAATCAAAGACAACTTGCAGCCACTGTTGATACGATGTCGTAAGCTGAATATGGTAAACAGATTTCACGTGATAATTACCTATTTGCTCATTGCTCAGGGTACATAATTGTACACAAAATATAATGTAATGGCAGAGGCATTTATAAAAATAAGTGTTACTTGATTTAAGGATCAGATACGTATAAAATTATGTTGCTACCTATATAATGTTTTCTTATTTTGGTCAGAATAATAATGGGTGGAAGATGTGTTGTGCCTGAGTGTAATAACAAGAGTCATCATTTGTACCCAAAAACAAAGATAAAATATGCATATATCTGTTATGCATGAAATTAGAAGGTTAAACGAAGACAAAACTGTACAGCGCCATCTACAGGTTTTTTGGGGAACGTAGCCTGGAAAGTCAATCATTCACCGCCACGGAACTACGTCGGGATTTTTTTTTACCATACATTAAATGAACGTGGACAGAGTTGTTTTTGCTTATTCTTTTATCATCGCATTAATTTCATGTCCATTAAAAAATATTTCCGACGTAATTTTGGGACATGTGATTGAGATTCAAAGTCAAACTTCTGGAGGAACCCTAACATTAATAATCGAAACTGGAACTCAATAGAATGGTCGTAATAAAATCCTACAATCACATGTGCTGTCTTCACTCATTGACCTGTGTTAATATGTATGGTTGTGTTCAGAAGAGTTAGTCCCGGGTAGATAAGTTTTTCATGATTTGAGAACATCGTTTCATGTGTGTAATGGAATTTCTTAGTAGGTACTTTCCACCAGAGGAAACTTAACGACGAAGAGATGTAGTTTACTATCATGCTTGATTGCAGAAGGCAATGCCATGTGCTTTACAGCCATGTATGATACAAAATTAGGCGAGTCAATCATGTTTATTTAACAACTTAAAGTGACAACCGTATTTTTTTAACTTCCTATCACATATTTTAATTTATTTAAATAATCTACAACTTCATTAACGAGGAACTGGCATCTACTTGGGTAAACAATAATTCCCATTGTGTTTACACCTTTGTAATTTTTATTATTGTTAATATTATCTTTAGTAGTACGCAACGCATATCATATTTATATGCAAGAGGTATTTTCTTGTATAGTGTAGTGCATTTTTGTATAATTTTTAACCAAACTTGAAGTTGGCGAGGGTGCGCGTGAAATCCCTTTTACCGCATTACGAATCGAATTTCCAAATCCTTCAAAGTGCTTGCCATCCTAAGTTTTGTGCAACATTTAAAATTTTTAGTGTCAGCTGTTTGTAATGTGCGCTATATATATATCAGCGCACATTACAAACATAGTCAGTTTCTCTGTTATATATTTAACTAATAACTCGCAGTAATTTCGCCAGAAAATTCCTGGTTAACAGTCGATTTTCATACATTAAAACGGGTGAGTGACTCGCCACCTCCTCCAAAAGCCTCTGCCACAGTGCTGAATCAAGGTTGTTATCTTACAGCGACAGTGGATCCGTTCTTGCCGCATCCCCTAACTTGGAAGGTGGCTAGGAACCCGACGGCACAGTACAGTTGTGCCGCGAAACACATCGAGCAAGCGACGAGGCTCAACGGCATACCGGACCCTGGCACCTGATGCACGTCAATTTATGAAATCAGACACCACCGTGAACTTCGTTTCCATATCATCCCAAAATAATATCGAATTAAAATTTCACAACACAAAATATTCATTAATTTATCAAACCCGCATCTTATAATTTACATAATTTAAATATTATACCAAAGTACTGATTTATTTTTGCCTTAATGTTAACGTTATTAATTATGACCCATGTTTTATTATGCATACCAAAAATGAGGTCTTAATCAAAATAAAAATATTTAAAACATGATGATATTAACCAATAAACTGAAATTAAATGAGTGAAGACCCACATTATAAAAAAAATATACGGCAATCAGCCATTACAATAACAAATTAATAATTATCTAATATAGCAATATTTACGGTAACAACAGGTACCTGTCTTAGTTATAATTTATGATAAAGTTCTTCAACGTACTTAGTAATCATCAAAAGCTTATTGACACTGCGAAAACACTAGTAATTTTATATAAATAGGTAATGGAATAAAAGTATATGAATCCTTTATGTGAGCACGCGTGACAAAAACCCAATAAATGAAGCATTTCTCTAAGTTTTGATAATTACTAGTATCGTCTAAATACAATATAATGGACGAGTTGTAAACAAATTAGGTACTTTCACTGCTCTCTTATTTTGACTGTCAAATGTGAACATTTTTTTTGTTTTGCCTATGAATATTTCGTGCTTATAACCAATCGGCGGTCATATAGAAGAATTAAAAAGTCTAATACGCTAATAATATGCTCTGAAACATTTGTTAGATTTTTTCAAAATTCGAACCAACCAAATATTTGATAGAATATTTTAAATGTAATGAATATATTTTGACTTGACTGCGACACGAAAATCACTGGAATTGTTTATGGTAAAGTAATATTGTTTGTTTACAACTTTTCCAGATTGGATTGGACGCCCATTTACACAGAAGAAACGTTCGCCTTGTGTAAACATCCGTGAACCATACTCAATGTTGCGTGAAAAATCAACAATGAGCACAGTTTCATAATCATCGTATAGTAAAATGAAATAAAACATGCTATTAAAAAAACCCACATGATAAGCGATGGAATCAAAAATCGAGGTAATAACTAAACTTAAGCAATCACAACTCGTATTAGCCCTTTCACACGATAATTTGCAATACGATAAAAACCTCAAATACTATCGCGATACATAACGAACTTCATAAATGTGATTTTTAGACAACGCGTGAAAGAGCCGGTTTCAATCAACTATGGCCAATTAATGACTACTCCGTAATAAACGACTCTATGTTAAATCATCTATTAATATTAAGACTTTATACGTAGAAATAAGCCCAACGCATTCACGACTCCTAAGGACATTGGTGACGTGGGAGAGTTAATAAAGAGTTATGAAGATAATTACGAAGTGACAAATCTGGATTTAATCAGAGCAGGCATACCGGAGCCGTCGACCTATGGTATTATTGATTCCAATAACTGGATTCAGTCACAGATATTGATTAACTGGGTCAATGATAATGGACGTTAAGAACTTATATTTTAGATTCAGCAGAAAATAAATAAAGATTATTAGACATTATATAATGTACCCCATTATTTATGAGTTTTGATAACGTACTCGTAAGTCAAATTTAATTAAGTGACCATCACGTTAATAACCATCGACTTTCATCGAAGAATGAGTACAAACACAATACAATGAAACCTCTCCCATGACACCAGCAAGTTTAACATAATAATACCCCTTTAGCCGTAGACAGACATGGACCACTCAATTCTGTTCTTTTCAGATATCAAAGCGATTAAGCCGTGGTACATTTAAAACTGAAGTTTAAAAAAATAAGTAGGAAGATAGTTGTGACAAATTGTAAAGGTGTAGAACATGTGGTCGACGTCTGAACTTGCGCGAATAGGATGCTCTAAACAATGTATGGCCTCACAGCTACAGTGGAGCCGTTCTTGCCGACGCCGCCTGCGACTATGGCGGCGGCGAGGGCGCCGACCGTGAGGAACGCAGCAGCCACCGCCGCCAACGCCAACGAGTACCGCACCTCCAACGCTCCGCCCACCTACACCGCTTATTTTGTAGCCTAACCAACCTATATGGGACCTTCCTCGCAGCGCGATCGGATATCGCATGGATGTGCCATATTACGGTAAGATTCCTAGTATTAGAAAAAAGTTCGACGTTTGACCATTTGTTGACAACTAATTAAATTATTTCATACACACCAAACATAAGACACATTTTGTAAATTGTTAAATAGTATATTTAGGTCGTCATCTACCCTATACTCAATCGTCACTTGTTTCGATATCTCACGAATTACATCGCGCCGTGAGGAAGCTCGCTACATTCTACATAATGATGCCTATTCTGCCAGACCCAAACTTTTACTTTAACTAGACAGTTCTGAAACAGTAGAAGGATGGAAATATTTTTAAAACTATCAAACTAAAATAAAATTACGTTTTATCCGCCAGATTCAGCACCATTAAGTGACTAAAAAGAATCACGACCGAATTCTACATGATCTCGATGTTTCAAACATTTTAGTCTCAGGACTGTATAGCCCCAACTTATTGACACGGTATCTAACTAGGTCACTATGACATCAAATTAGGCCGGTCAGAACCTACGATGCTTTGACTTTATGAAGATTTGTAACTCTTATGTCGTTCTATAATACGACATAAAATATATGCTTAAATGAGAGGTTGTAAACGTTTTTCACGCATATAATGTTTGGAGATAAGTAAAATGTAAGAAAAGTCGGATTATAACGTTCTCAGTTCGGTACTTAAAGATCAACTAATATTTTGACGGTATAAAAAAATGCTTGATCTCTTAATTTTGACTAATACACCAACGACAAAATCCCAGGCAGATTTTTAAATATAATTTAGAGAAAATGTCTTAGAGTATACTCGTTTCTCTACATCAACACACCTACTTTAAACCGAACACGCACTGAACTGTGCTGCACATTACAGGATCTTTCATAAGAATCCAACAACCGCGCTTCCCGGAGCACAGTTAATACAGTCTAACGTATCATTACGATTACGAAACAAGAGTGAATAGTCACTCGACATTATAAGCGTTAAAGAAAGTCATGTGGGTATTTTTAAACACAGTGACAATTGACTAGAGTCGTACGAAACATCACTGATGACTTCATGTAGCCTACTCTGTAACACCTTTATGAATCTAATGCTTCTTACGTGATTAACAATCAAACAACCTAGGGAGGGAAGTAAAATCAGTCTGCGCTCTCAAATAGGTGTCTATCTATAACACTGATCAGATCCAAATTGTTGATTATTGTTGGCTGTGATATGATTTTAAAGCACTCCCATGGTCGAAAAAATATTGAAATCACTTATAATTACAGTGTGTAATACGATTATTGGAGCAGCTGTAGAAGAGCTAATTTACTAAAACCATGAACCTAGTAGCAAGTAATAAATGAAGTAACAGTAAAAGACGGACGCCTGAACAACTTGGCCAAAATATAAAAAGCTTTTTGCTTTGTCTAGTAAATAAATAATTAAACGTTAAATCCCATTTCATGGATCTACAATATTTTACTTAGACTAACACCAGAACTAAGGAGCCAAAATAAAAGCAACTTCTTCGTTTTCTAAACTATTATGGCCAAATTGTAAGAATCAGCTCTTCTACAGCTGCAAAACTACAGTACGTGAAAAAAAGTTCTAGAACAGCTAGTCAACATTACCTGAGTGGCCCAGAAGTCAGCGCCGAGGGTTGCTGAGAGCAGCTGGATGATGATAATGGAGTATTGGGCTTCCGTGACGTCTATCCGCCCGAGTTTGAGCGTGCCTGTCACGTACGCCTGCCAATGCGCGCAGTAGAAGAGCGTCATTGCGCAAAAGCACTGGAAAAGAATTAACACACAAATTAATAATGGCTTTTGCTTGTACGGGAGCGATAAACTAAACTAACTATTGATATAATGAAAGACCAAAACCCCTTGAGCGCGGCGGCTTAATATCCTTAACGATTCGATGACCTACACCCTCGCAGCCATTGCGGTATAACAGAGGTGTACTCTGCTATATACCGCAGCGGGGTAGCTTAATAAATACTGATAGAGTTCACTGAAGATATATCCCAGATCAAAGTCAAAAGGTTGCGTATGATCAGTATAAAGCATAAGATAAGGTTTTCTTTGATTCATTTCTTTACTCATTCGTAAGTTATACAAGGTGTTAGTAACATTGTTACAAATACTGAGGGGGATTATTCAGGCTATTATGATTCTGAGTTAATATCAAGTAGAATTTTGTGACGCAAAATTAATGTTTGTTTTTTTTTTAATTATTTTCAATTATATACTTTTGCAATGGAAAATTCCACTTGATTCTAATTCAGAATAATAAGCTGAATCATCCCCCTCAGTATTTGTTACGATGTCACTAACACCTTGTACAGTCCGGTCTAAAAAGTGTAGGTTTGCGGGTAAATATATACCTACACGAAGCGAAATGAAAATGACGACACTCGAAGCAATTATTATGGCAAATACAAGTAAGGAAAACTGTGTGAGGCTTTTGTTGTAGGTTTCACACGACGTCTAATATGCCGATGGCACTAAAAAAGTGTAAACCGTATTATAACAATGTTTACATATCTAACACATCGCAAGTCCCAGATAGTTATACAAGGTAAAAAAATAAAAACCAAACCATCAGATTAGTCACCGTGTTGTTCATACTCAATTGTCAGGGTTAAGGTTCAACCACGACCAAGCAATTTCCTATCAATTAACCCTTAACTGTCTTAATTATCAAATACATGCGAAATAGATTACTATATAATTCTGTGCGACAGATGGACAGACAACGTAGGCTCAGTAAAGTAGACAACGTAGGCTTAGTATAGCAACCTTAAAATAGTTTTGCTGAATAATCCCTGGATAAAAGAAGTATCTTATACTTCAAAAAGTACTATCTATCTACTCAGCCTGTGTCCACCTAGTGAAAAAACTCAAACTGACTGGCCGAATATTCTAACTAGCTGATGTATGTTGTAACCGCATTAAAACTTATAAGTAATCAACCTGCACTTTTTATTTATATCTTATACTTGACAGATTATTTTACGTTTAAAATATTATTATTATACGCAATGTACTTTCTTATACTTTAAGCATAGTATTATTATTCCTTATAAACTTAGTATTATTCCTTATTATATTCTTAAAGTATACTATTTCTGGATATGCTTTTTTATGCCAACTATGATGTATGGTGTAATTATCGGGTTGGCTGGTTAAGGTAAAAAGCGTAGAGTGATTCACTTGTTTTGGCGGGAATCCAGAGGCGGCCACATGCGGGATTCGCCCGTAATGCCCGCTCTTTCGGTTGGCAACGATCCCGTTTCTGAACAGTCCTATATCCACCGACCAAATTGAAACGTTTCTTTTTCTAAGATATAAAAATACAAGTCGTTACATGAAGACGGAATAAATACGAACGCAATTATGGCTGAATATAAAACTGTATATTTAAATAAATGAGCATAATACTCGTGATTACGGTCGTCAAATACCACTGTCTGTGAAATGTCTTCCGATTTCTGGGAATAACCGTGTCTTCTTGTGAAGATTTTAAGACAGGTCTAAATATTTTACATAAAGGATCATCATCTCCCTCGTATTATCCCGTTTTTCGCAGGGTCCGCTTACCTAACCTGAAGATTTGACAGGTTCAGTATTTTACAGAAGCGACTGCCTGTCTGACCTCCAACCCGCGAAAGGGAAGCCAGCCCAATATAGGTTAGGTCACATACCTCTGAAAATGCATTTAGAATAGAATAGAAATTTCTCGGGAATGTGGGTTTCCTCACGATGTTTTCCTTCACCGCTGAGCACGTGATAATCATTTATGATCCAAACATGAATTCGAAAACAAATTCGACAATCATTGGTTTAGGCCTGTGCTGGATTTGAACCTGCGACGTCAATGTGAGAGGCAAGCGTTCTTCCAACTGGGCTGCCACGGCTCATAAATTAAGGATATTATTATCAGGCGAATCACATCAACCCAGATGGACGTTAAGCCGTTGGTGCCGGTTACTACTTACTGATGTAAGTGAGTAGTCGTTATATGAGCCATGTCAGGGGCCTTTGGCGGCTCAGTAATAACCCTGATACCAGGGTTGATGAGGTGTGTATTCCACCTCACAACCCACACGATAAGAAGAAGAAGATGGAATTAGTAGAAGTAGATAATTCACGTCATTTTAACAGTTATGAAAGAGTAGCTATGTCTGTTATAGCTGATAAATCTTAATTATATCCGTTTAAATGTGGCTGTAGGTAATAAAGCAAATATATACCTGCACACATACATAGGTAATAAGCTAAAAAAACCTAATCACATCTAATACGTTACGGCTTATGAACTAAAATCGATTTTTTCACGAAGGCGTGATTAAATGTGACCCTTAAATAATTTTCTTCGTAACTTAGGTCTTATAACGAGCGTTTATAAAAAACTTCAATGTCAAGAGGTGGTTACTATAAAAAAATACTTTTTGAAATAAACGGCTTTTATATTATTTGAATTTGCTGTTATTAGAGATTATTGAAAACTGTAAAGAAAGATTTGCAAGTATAAAATAGTACTAGTACCTATACCATCTATCTAGGATTTTGGCGCTGCGCTGTAGCAATATTTTACAGGTGGAGAGGTAACTCAATCATAACTAATCAATAGTCAATCTCGACGGTATGCTGCACTGTTTTTTTTTTTTAATTCAATTGACTTTATTACGAAGTTTTACAGTGACACGCTTACGCAGCGCAGGAAAATCCAAATATTTTTTTTAAGAGTGGGAATGCGACGTCAAGTAAATAATTGGATAATTCATCAAGACGTTGAGAGACAAAATACGTCATCGTACCTAAATGTAGGTATTAATGAACGGTCACCTTTCGCCTTAAGATACTTAGCGACTAGAGATCGAAATTACAGGAGCATTTTCTTCTCAACACCACACCCTGTGTAATGTAGCATGATTAGAATGACAGCAGGACAGAGACGAAACGATAGCACATCGCCTATTAAGCTAAGAGACAAGAGATGTGTCTATTTCGCACTAAAAGCCTAGTACGAAAGAGACGAGAGATAAGCAATGCTACTGTAATGATGCACGTCAAATAGGGTATACAAGATGTAACGTCTTATAAGATTCGTGTATCTGATTATGAATATAATGATACTACATTGTTTATTTATTTATTTTTTTGTTTTGTTATTTATTTGTTTGTTTTTTTTTTTATTTGTTTTTTTGTATTTGTTTTTTTGTATTTGTTTTTTTTTTGTTTTGTTTATTTGTATTGTATTGTTGATTTGTAGCCGATGATAATGTACTCCAAAGAACATCGTGTGTTGACGTTTTGTTATGGCAGAGACAAGTAATCTCAAGAGCTAAATGCGGCCGTTCGATGATAATGACATTAGCCCACTTCGCTAAACGTTATATATGTATATAACATATACTAGATGTCGCGTGGTTCGCTCGCAGCAAGCTGCTCGCGTGTCTTGATTTCCCGCCATTTTTTTACCGCGATAGAATTTGACCAAGACTTGAATAGGTCTCGTGAAATCAAAAAAGTTCTAGGTGCTATAGTTTTGCCAGGCCGTAGGGTGTCTCCCTGATGCGGAGCAGTTTTCCAAAATGACGTTCCGATCACACCCCTATACATCAATTTTACCTCTGAGACATTTTCTGGAAAAACAAAATTTTGTATGGCGGCCATCTTGTTTTTCGGCCATTTTTTTTTTTCACTGGCGATAAAATTTGACCAAGACTTTAATAGGCTTCGTGAAAACAAAAAAGTTCCAGGTGCTATAGTTTCGCCAGGCCGTAGGGTGTCTTCCTGATGCGGAGCAGTTTTCGAAGATCGAGCAGTATTTCAATACTCAACATGACGATCCGATCAAATCCCTCACACACAATTTTTACCCCCGAGGCATTTTCGGAAAAAACGAAAATTTTGTATGGCGGCCATCTTGTTTTTCCGCCATTTTGGTTTTTTTTTCAGCGGGGATTGGATTTGACCAAGATTTAAATATGTTTCGCGAAAGAAAAATTGCTCCAGGTTTTATAGTTTTGCCAGGCCGTAGGGTGTCTCCCTGATGCGGAGCAGTTTTCCAAGATGACGTTCCGATCACACCCCTATATATAATTTTTACACCCGAGACATTTTCTGGAAAAACAAAAATTTATATGGCGGCCATCTTGTTTTTCGGCCATTTTGTTTTTTTTTCACCGGCGATAAAATTTGACCAAGATTTAAATAGGTTTCGTGAAATCAAAAATCTTCTAGGTGCGATAGTTTTGCCAGGCCGTAGGGTGTCTCCCTGATGCGGAGCAGCTATCGAAAACCCAGATGTCTTTTCATACTTGACATGACGTTTCGATCACATTCCTATACATAATTTTTACCCCCGAGGCATTTTCAGGAAAAACGAAAAATTTGTATGGCGGCCATCTTGATTTTCCGCCATTTTGATTTTTTTTCACCGGCGATTAAATTTGACTAAGATTTAAATATATTACCCGAAAAAAAATTGATTCAGATTTTATAGTTTTGCCAGGCCGTAGGGTGTCTCCCTGATGCGGAGCAGTTATCGAAAACCAAGAAGTATTTTCAAACTTAACATGACGTTCCGATCACATTCCTATACATAATTTTTACCCCCGAGGCATTTTCAGAAAAAACGAAAAATTTGTATGGCGGCCATCTTGAATTTCCGCCATTTTGATTTTTTTTCAACAGTGATTGAATTTGACCAAGATTTAAATAGATTTCGTGAAAACAAAAAAGTTCCAGGTGCGATAGTTTTGCCAGGCTGTAGGGTGTCTCCCTGATGCGGAGCAGTTTTCCAAGATGATGTTCCAATCACACCCCAATACATCATTTTTACCTCTGAGACATTTTCTGGAAAAACAAAAATTTGTATGGCGGCCATCTTGATTTTCGGCCATTTTGTTTTTTTTTTTTCACTGGCGATACAATTTGACCAAGACTTTAATAGGCTTCGTGAAAACAAAAAAGTTCCAGGTGCGATAGTTTCGCCAGGCTGTAGGGTGTCTCCCTGATGCGGAGCAGCTTTCGAAGATCGAAAAGTATTTCCATACTCAACATGATGTTTCGATCACATTCCTCATACATCATTTTTACCCCCGAGGCATTTTCGGGAAAAACGAAAATTTTGTATGGCGGCCATCTTGTTTTTCCGCCATTTTGGTTTTTTTTCACCGGCGATTGGATTTGACCAAGATTTAAATACGTTGTGCGAAAAAATAATTGTTCCAGGTGCGATAGGTTAGCCAGGCCGTAGGGTGTCTCCCTGATGCGGAGCAGTTTTTCAAGATTGAGAACATTTTCCGTTCTCGACAAGACACTCAGATTACATCCCCATACACAGTTTTTACCCCCGAGACATTTTCTGGAAAAATAAAATTTTGTATGGCGGCCATCTTGTTTTTCCGCCATTTTGATTTTTTTCCACCAGAAATTGGATTTGACCAGGATTTAAATAGGTTGTGCGAAAAAAAAATTGATCTAGGTATAATAGTTGCGCCAGACTGTAGGGTGTCTCCCTGATGCGGAGCAGTTTTCCAAGATCTGGAAGTTTTCCCATACTCATCGGAAGATCGTGATCACATCTCCCATACATCATTTTTACCCCCCGACGCTCCTTCTGGGAGAACAACCCTGTCAGTGAGTCAGTGAGTCAGTGAGTCAGTCAGTACATGGGTTTGTAGCTTTATATAATATAACTAGATGTCGCGTGGTTCGCTCGCAGCAAGCTGCTCGCGTGTCTTGTTTTCCCGCCATTTTTTTACCGCGATAGAATTTGACCAAGACTAAAATAGGTCTCGTGAAATCAAAAAGTTCTAGCTGCTATAGTTTTGCCAGGCCGAAGGGTGTCTCCCTGATGCGGAGCAGTTTTCCGAGATGACGTTCCGATCACACCCCTATACATATTTTTTACACCCGAGACATTTTCTGGAAAAACAAAAATTTATATGGCGGCCATCTTGTTTTCGGCCATTTTGTTTTTTTTTTCACCGGCGATAAAATTTGACCAAGATTTAAATAGGTTTCGTGAAAACAGAAATGTTCTAGGTGCGATAGTTTCGCCAGGCCGTAGGGTGTCTGCCTGATGCGGAGCAGTTTTCGAAAACCTTGAAGTATACTCGTACTCTACATGACGTTCCGATCAAAACCTTTATACATATTTTTTATCCCTGACGCATTTTCAGGAAAAACGAAAAATTTGTATGGCGGCCATCTTGATTTTCGGCCATTTTGTTTTTTTTTGACCGGCGATAAAATTTGACAAAGATTTAAATAGGTATCGTGAAAACAAAAATGTTCTAGGTGCGATAGTTTCGCCAGGCCGTAGGGTGTCTCCCTGATGCGGAGCAGTTTTCGAAAACCTTGAAGTATACTCGTACTCAACATGACGTTTCGATCACATTCCTCATACATCATTTTTACCCCCGAGGCATTTTCGGGAAAAACCAAAATTTTGTATGGCGGCCATCTTGTTTTTCCGCCATTTTGACTTTTTTTCGTCGGCGAATAGATTTGACCAAGATTTAAATACATCCTGCGAAAAAAAAATTGATCCAGATGTGATAGTTTCGCCAGGCCGTAGGGTGCCTCCCTGATGCGGAGCAGTTCCTGAAGATCAAGAAGTATTTACATACTCAAAATGACCTTTCGATTACGCTACCATACATTGTTTTTGCTCCCGAGACATTTTCTGGAAAAACAAAATTTAGTATGGCGGCCATCTTGTTTTTCCGCCATTTTGATTTTTTTTGACCCACAATAGAATTTGACCAGGAATTAAATAGGTTTTGCGAAAAAAGAATCGTCCCAGGTGTGATAGTTTCGCCAGACTGTAGGGTGTGTCCCTGATGCGGAGCAGTTTTCCAAGATCTGGAAGTTTTCCCATACTCACCGGGAGGTCCCGATCATACCCCCCATACATCATTTTGACCCCCCGACGCTCCTTCTGGGAGAACAACTATGTCAGTCAGTCAGTCAGTCAGTGGGTTTGTAGCTATATATAATATAATAAAATAAAATAATAATAATATGCGGCCGTGTTTATACTCTACTATTGGGGGTGCACCATTTTCAACGTGCCTATGGTAATTTTCGTACACAAAACTCTCGTTTTTAAAACAGCGGCAACTTTTAAATTTGGAATTGGTACGAGGGGAGGTCAAAAAGTTCGCGGAATGGAGGGGTTGGAGGGGGTTGGTTTGCTCGTACAGGTAGCCGCTAGTTGCACACCTCATTAACAGTATATGTACCAAGTTTGAAGCAAATCGGGTCATTAACGTTTGAACTATCGACCAGCAAACAAGTGAATCGGGAAGAACTCAGCGAATATGGAGAAAATTGAACACCGCGCCGTCATTAAGTTCCTCACCAAGCAAGGAAAATCCGCTCAGACGATTTTTCAAGAGCTGTTAGCAGTTTACGCGGACTCTGCCCCTGGTAAAACCATGGTTTACAAGTGGCATAGTCTTTTCAAGCAAGGAAGAGAGTCGATTGAAGATGACCCCCGCTCCGGACGGCCCATTGAGGCCACCACACCGGAAATCATCGAAAAAGTAGAGAAACTTGTATTAGAAGATACCCGCTTGAAGAAGAAGCAGCTTGCAGCAATGGTCGGTGTATTCGAAACAAGTATTTTAAATATCCTACATCAACATCTTGGGATGACTAAGGTCAGCGCAAGATGGGTTCCAAGAATGCTCACGCCACTTCAAAAAAGCGAGCGTGTCGAGTGTTCTCGCCAGTTTTTAGAGCTCTGTGGAGAGAATAAGGAAGAAGTTATGGCCCGGATTGTTACTGGAGATGAAACCTGGGTTCACCACTATGAACCTGAGTCGAAGCAAGAGTCGATGCAGTGGCATAAAAAAGGCACACCTCCTCCAAAGAAGTTTAAGGTGTCACAATCGGCCGGAAAGATCATGGCCACTATTTTTTGGGATACAGAAGGTATTTTGCTGATTGATTATAAAGATCGTGGTGTGACTATAACGGGACATTACTACGCTTCTTTACTGGATAGATTGAAAGAGGCTATCAAAGAAAAAAGAAGAGGAAAGCTGTCAAGAGGTGTGCTCCTTTTGCACGACAACGCACCCGTCCACACGTGCCATGTTGCGACGGCTGCCATTCACCGATGCGGGTTCGAAAAATTAAACCACCCGCCTTACAGTCCAGACTTGGCCCCCAGCGATTATTATTTGTTCCCAAAAATGAAAAAGGAACTGCGTGGACGAAAATTTGGCGATGATGAAGAAGTCAAGTCTGCAATTTCGGCCTATTTTGACAGCAAAGAGAAATCTTTTTTTTATGATGGAATAAACAAATTGGCCCTTGGTCCTGGTTCCATACAAGACCATTAACCCGGCCCCAGGGGGGACAGAGTCATCTTCTCTGCCCTCCACTGGGGCAATTCCTGTTCGACGCGTCCTTGCCGCGGGGGTGGGCGCCTCTTACTTCAGTAGGCCGGAGTAAGATGGTGGCTGAGTTCGAATAGGGACCCAGACCTACGGGGTATAACGTAGAACCCTTGCCCAGGGATACGGGTGAAGACCTCAACGGCTGCAGAGGCGGAGATGGGAGCCATCGGTACGGCAATGCAGGACGGAAGGGGCATGTCACAGGGACTGTAACCTGGAACCTGACAGAGGGCAGCAGTAACTGTCAGTACTATTCAGAGGCAGAGGACAGGGGTCCTAGTATGGCTTTGTAATAGACTACTCTGGGCGCCATCCCACTCGCGTCAGACAGAGTACTGCGGGGCGGAAGGCAAGAGGGAAACCACTGCCCTATTTTTCCCTAAAAAAGTAGTATGGTGAAATGCTACACCGACAAGAGCGTGGCTCTTAAATTGATGATGATGAAACAAATTATTTGATAGATCCGGAAAATGTGTTAAGGTTAAGGGAGAATATATTGAAAAGGAAAAATAGTTTCGTGTTTAATTTCGACCCCCTTCCCCCTCATTCCGCGAACTTTTTGACCTCCCCTCGTATATACGTACAGAGCGTTTCCTGGGTAAGTAAGCAATTGTGTCTCCTTCGACGTGACGGTCCGATATGGGGTAGAATGGGGGTGATGGTGCGATTCATGGCTTTTTCGGATTCGTCTTATTACTTCTTATCATGAGACGTTGCAAGTCGTTTCCTGCTTACTTGTGGTTTTACCCTCTCCATTAGGGTTCACAGACGTGAATTTATGTAATGTACCTACACATATTTTTTACGAGTATAAATTATTTGTAATCTTGCTTCACAAAAAATACTGAGCGATTTTGGTCTCTCCATGAATTGGTATGTGAAGTAGAACAATGAAATATTTTTACTGATAGTCAACCATTCGTAGAAATGTAGTCTAAACATTAGTACCTTCTAAGTTGAAAAATGTATGTATCATAGTGAGCAGATTTAACGCTGTTTAAAGGCTTATTCCCTATAGGTTCACACACAGGAGCCTCCCAACTCCCAACCAAGTCGGGACACGGGCATAACTTAATTTCCTTGAGGTACTATCGAGAGAACCCTCTAGAGGTTTACATCCAACGCGACACTCATCGAACTCATTATGATGCAAGTTTCCTTGTTAATATTCACAGAATGTTTACCTTTCACTCACTTTTCTTTCGAATTTCATACCTATATATCAGAAGTCACATTGTAATCACACTAGCTATTGAAGGATATAATACGTATGATGACAAGTTACCCATCATCGGCTACGTAGTCCATTATGATGTACGTGTTTATTAATTCATTAGTGATTCGACGCGGGTTCCTCTTGGTATAATGTTTACTTTATAGTCTTATTGGAAAAATATAGATCGTAATCATAACAATAACGACCGTATGTAAATTCATGGAGTTCTCCAGAAATGTACAGGAAAAACTTCTTATTCAACTATATATACTATATTCAACTATATATACTATATACTATTTTTTTTTTGTATTCTATGTATTGTGTATACCATATTCATTGTATGAGGGCAGCAGTAACTGTCGGTACTATTCACAGGCGGAGGACAGGAGTCATAGTACAGCTTTGAAATAGACTACTCTGGGCGCCATCCCACTCGCGTCAGACAGACTACTGCGGGGCGGAATGCAAGAGGGAAACCACTGCCCTATTTTTGCCTAAAAAGTAGCATGGAGAATGCGACACCGACAAGAGCGTGGCTCTTAAATTAGTGATGATGAAACTATGTATTGACGATAATAAGAGATACATAGGTACAGGAAGTTAGTGCCAAACAGACAGTGGTGGTGTTGTAATATTGGAGTAAGTACTTGTAATTTTATTCAACCAGTAAGGTGAAGGTTGGACGTCTGGACCTCGACTGTATAATACACTATCCAAACAAAAGGGTATTACGTCGACACAATCTATTCAAGCTCGTCGATTAATTTACTTGTTCATTAGCTTTGTTATAATTTTTGTAGGTCACTTTTTTGACAGTAGTATTGTTATGATGGATGGATGACTTTCAACAATTTCAGGATGGTAGGTACTCTACCGAGCTGCTTCATTGCCCAAGCCAATATGTTACTTTTCAAGCCATTCCATTTTTTCTGTCAACTAGCGGTTTAAGCCCATGTGAGAGACGAATTTGATGAACATTGTCTTTTTCCTCTACTAATACTTCCATAAGCTTTTGCATTGAACACCATTTTCATAAATTTTCCTTCAATCATACGCTCTACCTTCACACTATTACTCATAATTGTTATTAGGGAAAACCATAAGAAAAGTCATCTGCTTCACTAGAGCATAGCTTCTCGCGCGCCCCGTCAGAGAGCTCGTCTGTGAAGTTTCTACTACAACGCAACTTCCAAGCTGCATATACAGGCCGTCCTGAACTAAGATGATAAGGATATATCGTCCACGCCAACTAATGGCACTTGGCAGTCTAATCCCGGCTGGTAGTAACCAACCCCGCAAGCAACGTCAGAGCCCCGAAAGATTCTCGGTGCCTACAACTGGGCGCATGAGAAGACTTCTCCACCAGACTGTTGCCATAAGAAAAATACTTTCTTTTGATTTTCATCATCATCTCCCTTGCATTTTCCCGTTTTTTCACAGGTTCCGCTTACCTAACCTGAAGATTTGACAGGTCCGGTTTTTTACAGAAGCGACTGCCTGTCTGACCTTCCAAACCGCGATGAAAACCAGCCCAATACAGGTTAGATCACATACCTCCGAAAATGCATTTCTCGGGAATGTGGGTTTCCTCACGATGTTTCTAGTGTTTCTGTTTGTACTTTCTTTTGATTTCAATCTCCTAAATTAAATATCAAAATATTATGCAGTGTAGTGATAAGATTATCAGTTATTACAACGAGGACGTAAAAATGTTAAACACAACTAAACTCTTGACTGTGATGATAAGCAGAATGGCACATGCTTAGATTTTTATTTTTATGCAGATAACAAACTTTATTCTGACGTAATATTATAACATAAGTTCACGACTTCATCCCAATGGGGTAGTCAGAGGTATATCCATCGCAAGATGAACTGTGTACCCACCCTCACCGAGCATTCTGTTAGACCAACGTGGTGCAATAGTTCTTCGGACGTAATATATTATAGTTCTTCGAATTACCTATATTTATTATCTCTAGAGAAATAATTACTTTTTCAATACTTTGCAAGTGGCTTTTGTAAACAATTTTTACATACCACGCGCTACACATCGTGAAGCCGTATGGAACGACGAATTAACACAGGAAAAAAATGTTCAATTCGTAGAAATGCAAAACTGTACTTGTTCCGTTATGAATTGAATGGTAACTGACGCGCCGAATGTTGCTCTACATTTACCATATTAGCTTTCGATTCCCGGTTTAGTCAATTTAGAAATTTAACATAACATAAGATAAAATTTCGCCTGTATCCCTGAAATGGTAACTCCGCCAGCTATGTATAAGTCTCATGCAGGGGCAACCCCATTGTATACGTTTTTACAATAAGATTCCCATTGACATTCAGAATTTGCCTTTCAACTGCTTTAAGACAGTAGTTAAACAAAAACTTTCCAAAAAAGGTTATTATAAAGTTAGTGATTATTTAGAAGATATGAATGCATGGGATTAACTGTCTGAGAACTGATATTAGGCAGCTAAATTACTCAATTGTATATCAATATTTTATGTTTATTTTTATTTTTTTAAAGAACGTCTAGGGCCCTGTGCCGAGGTTTTTCTTGCAGCTTCTTTTCCCCGGCTATACAGGTTGTGAGAAGCTGCAGTAGTTTTAGGCGGATGAGACGTTCGTTATGTAAAAATTGACGATTCAAAGTGTAACTATGTTACCTACTGAATAAAGATATTTTTGAATTTGAATTGCCATAAACCGGGCATAAATCCTGGGACCCATGTGACATCAATTATCTATGATCCCACATGAAATCGAACTCATAAAGTCGACTTCATTAGTTCAGAGCCGGGCGCATTCTCCAAACAGGGCTATCACAAATTAACCTTTATGTAATTAATATTTATAAAGGTAACTTACATCAGTTGGAGCCATATGGTAAGTATGTGTGCTCTGTACCCCCCAACTATTGAGGAGGGGAGGCAAATACCCCACTGCTGGGTATATACATACCTACGATTGGTTCAGGTGTTCCCGAAAATATAATGACTAATGTATTTATTTCACGGAATGTGGACAAAGCAAGTGTGTCAGAATCGAAATGGAATTCTATAATCTCTGCTAACCCTGGAGGGAAATAGGTGTGACTTTATGTATGTTCAAGGTCAATAAGATCTATAAAATATGTAATCAGTGTGGTCAAAGATTATAGTCCAAGAAATGGAAAGTGTTATTAATAATACAGGTATGAAATGATAGCTAAAATGTGTTTAATATAAAAGAGTTGCAACAAAGCAATGGATTGATAAGAATTATTATGACAATTAAAATAATACCATTCTACTTTAAGATTCAACTGTAATTTTTTTAATGATATCTCTATTGTTTAGTGTCCTCTATGACATTTAGGATATTACTAACTACACAAGAAAGGAGTTATTATTTAAAAACAAAAGAATTAGCACATAAAGTAAACAAAAAATATCTAATGAATCTTTAATATTTTGGCCAAAATAATTTGAATATAAAATTAAAAAATACCATATCCATCATCAATTGTTATTTTTGGACCAATCGTCCATTATAGTCTTCATATTAATATAGGTGTATATTTGTAAAAAAATAAGATTAATTAATTCTTGTCGCACTAACCTGAAAGAACATCCATGTTGGATATTCCCCGAGTTTGACAGCAATGCAAGCACCAAGGGCTATGAAGATTGTGGATATACTGTCACAGCCGTGGTCGAAGAGCTCCCCCAGTGGGGACTGGCTGCCCGTCCGCCGGGCTTGCTTGCCATCGATAGCATCGAGGCTCTGATACACAAACACTCCTAATGCACATAATGCACACGCCCACCGTGGTGGGTCCTGCCGCGCATCTGGACTATACCTGCAAAGGGACATAAGATGTTACTTATATATGTTGGTAGAAGTTTATGATGGTGATAGTAATTTCTTTTGCGGGTGTTCCTTATTATACATAATGTGTTTTATTTTGTAGGTAGTATAGTAATAGTTTATGGACAACAATATTTCAAATATTTACTCATATTTTCATCCAATTTCATCAACATCTTAACAGAATTAATTTGTATTTCTAATAAGTACCTAATATAGAACTGTCGTAGAGATAAGAAGATATTTGTACCATAACTAACCGGTATTAAGTTTAAAAACGTAAATATATAGAAATATTTACAATTATGTTTTCAATAGCTGTTCATACAAATTAATATTACCTATAGCAAATTTAGAAGTTTTTATTTCATGGATAATATCTGTGTAATATCATAGAGATAAAGATGTTATTCAAGTACTTACTATACATACATAAAATTACATGCTGGTGCTGGCTAAATAGTGAAGCCAAGATTTTTCAGTGTAAAGATTTTTTTATTATTTAAAATGACTTTTGCTAATGCCAACTTAAAGCAGACACTCCCATTTTCAATTTGAAGGGTCTTACTTGACCATAACTTATCGCAAAGATTCTGCTTAATATTAAAGTTTATTTCTTTTATTAAGTATTATTACACCAATAGGTACCTACCTAAATTGAAATGGGAAAACAATATTATAACAATTGTAGTTTATATTGTGTCCTAAGTTCTCCATGATCAGTTATTAATGTAGAAGCAAACAAATCTTGTAGGTATGTAGAAACTAGATTTTTTTACCAAATTGTACCTATTAGATTAGATTGCAATGTCCATCTGGGCCAGTAAAATGTACCATCAAATCACTGCATCTGATTGTCCTAACCCTGCTCCGACAGGTATGATAAAGTATACAAATTGGTCAATGACTTCAATAAACAAAGGTCCTACTAATGTGATTGTAGTGTCTGATGAGATAATGACACAGTCAGTTCATAAATGATAACAGTTCTTCCTGTATCTTATCAGAGTCGGTGGCGCGACGTCGCCGCTGCCAATCGTACGTTGCCGACATTAGCCAGATAAATAAACAAGCTCAATTCACGATTCTTGAATGAAAGATTCCAGCATACTAAGTGACAGTAAACTGATAATTATAAACGAGGGAAACAGGTAAAAAGAAAGTAGTGATACACAGCTTAGGCAAAAACGAAAGTCGTTCCGCTAGGCAGCGAGTCGTGACACAAATTCGCAGTTATTACTTTACCTACAATGCCTAGGTTAGAGTACTCACCAAACTAAAATTAATGTGGTGACGATATTGACTATTAAACCTAATATAGTAATGAGATTCGGTGCGAGCCATAGCGGTGTCTTCGAGACCAGCCAGCACCACCAAGGCTGGAGGCATGCGTCCAATATACTGGCACTCGTACAAGAATACTTGTGTTCACTAAGTCTTTTTAACTGTGCAGCGTTGAGAATCCTCTCTTTACAGAACTGCATTTTTAAACACTGTCACAACATGAATTCTTAGATATATTACTACACTTAGTAACGTTGTAATGTTACAAATCCAATAATTCCGCACTTGAAAAATTGCACGGCCACTCAAATCATCACGCCACCATGTGCACCATAGACAACTTGATATATTTCTTAAACGTGGTGACATTTCATGAATTTCCATCATAGACAATTAATTATAGAGAACTCGCCAATTACTCGCCACATAGTCACTAAAAGTAATCATTAAAGATTCGGACGAGCATATAGTACCACTTCGCGAATGATTTAAGTGTTGCCATAATAAACACAACAAATAAATAAGGGACTGTCTAGGCTACATTCTCCAAAAAAAAAACATAGATGGCGCTGTACAGATTCAACGTGTGATAATTATTAAAAAAAAATAATGCTGCCACCACATTATTTTTATGCATATATAAAAATAATTGTTGCTTGATATTTCGGTGTCACACAACGTTATGTTTCCTTATTAATGTATTTTTTGTTCTTTATGAAAGATAACCATAACTGGTACCTACGAGGGAAACGGTGGTATTTTTTAAAGAATTTAACAAACTTACAACACAAAGCATCATTTATTTCAACAACAAGTTACTTAATACAGGTATAATACTTCTATTAGAAATAATATTAAAAGTGATAAAATGTAAGTAACTAAACATTGAAAATGAAATAATAATACATATTCATACATAAAAATATCTATATTTATTGTACTTTTTCTTAATTTACTACTTATTATACAAACACCTGTTCAGTATCAGTAATTGCAGTTAAATAATAATAATATTTTATAGCCAAAATTAAAGTCACAAAAGTTTATCATTGAAATTAATTTGGAAGACTGCACAACGGAGATTCATACGCACCTATACATTTTGAATACGAAAGGATATAAATAAGTAAGGAGTGGATACAAGATTTAGTAACTGTAATTATTTAAATTATCTCTAAACTAAGCATCTTCTTATGTTTAAAAATATCTCAGCTATGAATTATACATTATTTTACTGTTCTTTCGAAAAATAAAAACCATAACGCTATCTAGTTTTAGCTTGATTTTTCCTCGTTTCTATGCGTTTTTGTAAAGTATTCAGTAAAGCACCGAGAACGTTGTGGCCAGGTAATCGCTTTCCAAAGAGCAAACGTTTCACAGAGTCATCATATGTTAGAAGAGCTACCATATTTTGCAAGAGAAATCCTTGACAATACTCCAATAGCTGCGTAGCCCCATATACCTGAAATATAATGTAAAATGTAATACAGTCTATTAAAATAAATTTTGCCAATGTATTATTGTGACTGTTTAATGTAGCCTCTTTACAAACCTTAGCGTGAATGTACACCGACACGAGGTTGTGTAAGTCAACGGTCTTGGCAGCACGGGCTTCACAGTGTCTTTGGAGCGGCAGTAGCTGGAAGAATGACGCTGCTGCTAGCACTTCCAGAACGTCCGATTCAGGAATATCTAAGTTTGAGCAGCCACCGGAGTAAAGGTACTTCATTACTTGCTGTAAAAAATCGTAATCATTATTTATTGAACTGCATCAAAAACGTAGTATATTTTAAAATAACTTTATAATAGATTTTCAATCTACAACATACCTCAAATATGTGATATCGTATGTCGTTTATCTGTACAAGCGGAGGTGTAGTATTCGCAGGTGCCAGGCCTTCACTTGGTGCTCTTGGTGGCGCTAGCATAGCACGTAGACGTGGCGACTCTGATACCAGGACAATCTTATGCCCGTAGAATAAGCGTCCTTCCACCCTAAAACAAGTATTTTTATTTATTAATACAAAAAGAAACAAGTTTTAAGATACATTTTTGATATTTACACATACCTGAAGGTTACATCAGCCAGTGAAGGATTATTGACATACGAGGGGTCAACTCTTGCTGGTGTAGGTGCCGCGGATGGTGGTGGCTCCACTACTCCGGGAACTGGCTCCCAGCCGTAGCACGCACAAAGAATGTCTGCTAGAAGTAACACGGTGCCTTCCTTCTGTAAAAGTAAATAATAATTAAGAATCCAAGTATTTTATGTCCGCAAAGCACAGGAATGTTTTAGAAAAGGCAAAACTCAGTACCTTGCTGTATCGTAAAATGTTGAAAAGCAGGGGAAGACACTCGTATATAAACTGTTTGCTGTAGTGGCTGTCGTCTGATGGGCAGACCTGTAATAAATAAGTACTTATAAAAAAATTAATAAAAAATTATGCAGGTATATCCTTTATAAAATTTAACCACTTTTTTACCTGCAAAAAGTCTTGCAGCAGTTGGTCAATAACGTGGTCTAGTGATGCATCCGCTGCTGCAGCCAATGATAGCGTCCACGCATGTAACGACCATGGAACGCCCAGTGCACGCAATTCAAGTGTTATATCTGAAACAAAAACATAAAATTATTATCAAAATGAAATAATTTAAAAAGGTTACTTTTGTTATAACATGGCAACCCTCTAATTATTATTTTTTAAAAGTACAACGTTTCCTTTTGTTTATGGTGGGAGCTTTTTGGCGGGAACGTAAATGACATAGGAGCTTGTGCCAATAAGCCGATTCATAACTTGAAAATTTACTTTTGAATTAATTCATTTTAGGTTCGGAGTAGGAGTGTGCTCCTAGGATGAGGGCTTAAGTTTTATTATTCATCATCATCACCTTTCACGTTTCATCGTTTTCATGGGCATATTTTTCTTTGGAGAAAACAAAAAAAAAAATTATGATGGGCGGCTGAGGTTGAGACCGCTAAAAAATTGAATGCTATTTATAATCACATGGTTATTATTATACGCAAACTATGGGATTTCTCCTGAGGTTTTTTCTGTGTTTTTTTTTACCGCGAGAAGTTTGGTTTGACTTTGAGCAGGTTTATTAATTAAATTAATTCGTATCCATTAGCCTCATTCGGGTAGGTAGAGACATGTAGCTATGTACGTTATTTAAAAATGGTAGGAAATCGATTAGATACTAGACAATAGGTCGTAGTACTTGTAGTTGTACCTAGATGATCAGTCTCCGCGGCGTAATACATAGCGTCTTGCAGGGCTCGCTGCTGCTGCTTGGTGAAGGCGGGGCGAGGAGCGGCGCCACTAGAGGCTCCCTCAGCGAGTACTTCCTCCAGGGATAACACGGCGCCTGCACCCGCGCCCTTCGCGCCACCGCGGACAGCCGCGCGGAGGCACGCGCGTCTTCCGTGCGTGCAACAGACTGCTACCGCGCTGAAAAGTAATAAAAAATTTAACTATTGAACAGCAAATTTGGTTTAGAAGTGGAATAGAGTAACATGACGATTGTAGGTGCCTAGACGGCGATATTAATTACTACTGTCACGCGTTGATCTTACAGTAAGCTCGGTCGGTTACAACTCTGACTAGCCCAATTGGATGTATAATCGTGAGCTCATGTTATATTAATAAAGTGAGGTGGAAGCAGGTATCTTGGACCTATTATAATAAGTATTTTAAATATTTAGATCATTCATATGTATATCATTTCCGATCGACCTATATTCGATCGATTGCATAATATTTTATGATTAGAATATAAGGTTAGAGCTTAAAATTATAGATAATCTAAACAGTTGATTACCTGTAACAGCCATATTGTGCCGCTGCAGAGTAACAGAGCGCGTCGTTGAGTTGCGTCGATAAGAATGGGTCTGCACCATGCGACAGCAATAGCTGTACAAGTTCTAGGTTGCCGACTCCGCATGCCACCTACGAAATGGAAAAAATAAACTAGGATAAATCGAGATCCCATGAATGTTACTGAAAATGTGCAAAATTTTGGGCCGACACCATTTACTTGGTTTGCTGCCGTCATGAAAAGAAGAACTAACAGGGGCGAAATTTTGTAGGAGTGGCTGCTGGTTACCTTATTGATCTATCACTTTTACCACAGTTACCACTCCAATAGGAATACGTGGCGTGATAGTATATTATTATGTATACTTATGATCAGGTCCAGAGCCAACCGTAGGTATGCTTAGGTATTCCTACCTGCAGAGGCGTAAGCGTGCAGACATCCTCGCCTCTCGCGGGAGCGCCATCGAGGCGGGCGCCTGCTGCAAGTAACCGGCGCGCGCATTCGATGGCGCCAGCTGCGGTAGCTCCTCCCCCAGCAGCACCAGCACCGCTCCCGGCGCCTGCGCATGCGTATACTAATGCTGTCCAACCTGCAGTAAATAAATTAGCAGAAGTCAGTAAAGACACACTCATGGATTAAAGAAAAAAGACCATTAATATTGGCACTGTATTTGTTTAATTTGGTGAACATTGTTTTCTTAAATATTTATTACGACGATGGGTAACAAATGTAAATTGTAATGTGCTAGCAATAAAATCATGATCGAATTAATAAACATACCAGCTGTCGGTGGAGTGTAGGTTGGTGTGACCTGTTGAGCTGCAGGCGAATGCGTCGGATTTGAAGGTGAACGCGGAGATAGTAACGCACTATGTTGAGCAGCCGCGCCGGGAGTTTCGGCATTTGGATCCGAACCTGCTTCTAGCAACATCTGAAACCCAGATATATTACGATGTTCAAACAAAGTTCAAATTATCGATAATATTGCAGTGATAGTATAAACTACTGAAAAACTTACAGCCACTATTTGATCATCTCCAGCAAGAGCTGCTTTCATTAGTGCTGTTAGCCCAGACGCATCAGCGGCATCCAATCCCGTTGAAGGTAATAGTGATCTGACTCCCCCTACTAGATCTGGTCTTCCACTGAGTAGTGCCCTTTGGGCTAGACCTAATGCAGCTCTACTTAGTTCATCAGGGTTTCGAGTACAACGTGACCATGCAGGCTCTATTGCTTCTTCAAGGCTGTAAATAAATCAGAAGAATTTTATGTTATTATACCTATAGGGAAGTAGGTATAAAAAATCTCAACCAAATGTAAGCCAGGTTAAATAAAATACTTACGAGACTGGTCTAGGTGGGCAATCTGCATGAGGCAATAACAATCTTGCAGCCTGCATGACATCATCGGCATCTGGAACTCCAGGTGGTGGTCTCAAGCTCGCATGAGCTCTAATTACCCTGACCCATTCACCAAGAGGTGGCAATGCTCCTGCACCTCGCTCACCCCACAAGCCTGCGCCATTCACGCAACTGCCTGATGTGCTGGTATTGTGTTCCAACTGTGGACAAAAACAAACATTATGGGCTTATGGTCGGAAAAAGTACTTACCTACCAGATATACCCACTTAGTCAATAAACTGTAAGATCTATCAACAAATTGTTTATACCTGTTCACATCGCATAAAGTAGTATAAAGCCCGTTCTGCAGATGGTGATAAAGGTGGATGTCGTGGATTCACGCGACGCAAAACACATCGAAGCTCTGCAGCTGAACCCGCACAAGTAGTTAACAATACCGAGGTGCTCGATCCACCTGAACTGTTGTTAGACCCTGCTGATGTGCCTGATCCGCCTGCAAAATGTAAAGTTAATAATAAACATAAGTAATCTTTAATCCATAAATGGCTATTTAATAAGAATAATAATTTTCATCTCTCGTGTGGGTTGTAAGATCAATGATCGACCTCTCCTACCTTTGTGTTAGGGTTACTATTTAGGCCGCCAAAGCCCTTCTAGGTACTTCACTAGGTACATCACTTACATACAAATAATTAAAAAAATATAATATAATTAAAATAATGATTTACAATTTATTAAGAATCAAGGACAAGCTTTTTCCCAGCAGTGGGATCACGTAGACTAGATAAGATAAATAAAATAAAATTCATACCAGAAATAAAAATAATTCCAAGACCCAACTTAAGAAAAAATCCATACCAGATCCATTAGTTGTGATGCCGGAGTCGTGACTCAGTCCTAATTGTCTATGTTCCGGTCGTGATATACCTGATGATGAGCCGGATCCAAGTGAACTCATTGATTCCCATTGAGATAGTGACAATGCGCCTAAAACAAACAAATGGATAAACTAAAGGTCGCGCAATTCGCGCACATTATTTAAACAGTAAGTACACCATTGATATACAACTAAAATTGCATTACCTGAAGCTATTCGACCAGCGTTCAAGTGGCTGTAAGGTTGCAATAGTCCCCAAAGATCAGCGCAGTTAGCAACTGCTAAATCAATGGTAGCTGGTGTAATTGGAGCGTTTGTAGAGCTGCTGCTGGCTATGAGAGCTATCTCTTCAAGAAGGGTTTCCATCCCAGCGCAGAGATAAATTGCAGCATATCTATAATAAAGATGCGAGTATCAAAGTCAAGTTGAAACAGTGATAAAAAAATACACATAATCCTGTAGAATATGTATAAGTAAGTCAACTTACTCATGGACGAAAGAAGCAACACGAACATCCAGCATCCATCTCTGGAAGCGTCCAGGCGCTAAACTAGTTCGTGCTCGAGCTGCTGATCCCAATCTTCTTGCCGCGCTGCCCGAAGTCGCGTACATTGTGGCTGCTCGTTGACATCCCTAAATATGAACCGCTATTGTAATGGCTTATCACTTAAATAAAATACACAGGGGAACTGTTTTGGATGCAGACTTTACCTTGATGCAAGCATCAGCTAGGGGTGTGCTCAGTACTATCCTGAATGCTCCTGCTACCTCGTGTTTTGAGCAAAATCCAAAGTTTTGCGACAAACGCTGAGCTTCTCGCGCTATTCGTACTAATGCCCTGAAAAATATTTGTAAGTACTTTGTATATATTATTTTATTGCTTTTAAACAATGTGAACACTAGTAGAGTTGCTACTAACCTCTGCAATAAATAAGCAAGTCTAGGCGGTGCATCAGGTGCCATTTTTGGGGCAATCTCCCGACACCGTCCACCTTGAAGAGCCCGACTTATTTCCCCGGCTGTCCAAGGAACGCAACGAAGTTCTACCAGCCTAAAACAAATATGTTTTTAATTCCATAGTCGGTATTTATGATGGTGATTTATGTAAAGAATAAGGAATATACCTATTATGTGAGTCCACCCAAACAAATTCGTCAGCACTGGTCACATTGGTGCAAACGGTATCCAGTGAGGGTTGGCGGACCAGAGGCGCTCGTCTCCTGCGAGCTTCCGCTGCGCTGCCATTCTCTGTAAAGGTTTTTGGTTCGTACTTGATTGTCTCTGAACTGTTTATATCCTGAAAAAAGGCTGTGAGACAGTGCAATTTAGACGCATCTGAATTCTATGCCAATGTTCTTTATTTACCAGGTGCACCATTGTTGCTGCCTCCACCAGCACTGGATGCGCCACTGGTGGCAGTGCTACTGCTATCTCGAGATCGTAGCGTCAACTGCTTGATTGCTGACCTGATATCTTCCAATCCGCCACCTCCTGGCCATGGTGATTGAAGCTGGAAAAGTAAAATCATGGTCAATCAAGAAAGAGAAGTTAATAAATACTTTACATCGTAAAAAACTGATAGTTTAAAACCATAGAACAAATACTTGATTATAACAACAAGAATAACAAAATACAAGGGAATGAAATTTAGTTAAGCGCGCTCGGTCTGCGATTGTTGAAGTTAAGCAACTTTCGCAAAGGCCGGTCATAGGATGGGTGTCCACAAAAAAAAATATTTCATCTGGAGCTCCTCCGTGCTTCGGAAGGCACGTTAAGCCGTTGGTCCCGGCTGCATTAGCAGTCGTTAATAACCATCAATCCGCACTCGGCCCGCGTGATGGTTTAAGGCCCGATCTCCCTATCGATCCATAGGGAAGGCCCGTGCCCCAGCACGATGATGCATATGTGCCGTCTGCTGATACAGTACCTTATTATGTGGTCGATGTTTGGTTCTAGTGTGAGGCGGTTGCCGTGATCTCCTCGGCTCATCTCTTCCCGCTTCTCCTCCGCCACCGCTGTCAGACATGGAAGCATGTCCTGACGATCTGTTCTCGTCGGAACTGCTATTGCATTCACGAACACCATTCTGTAGGCAAAACATATTCACAATATATTTTCACAAGGTATTTACAATGGAACCGGACCCAAATTACAAGATTTGAATCTACTCCGCCTCAGGTCAAGGAGCACTAGGCCAATTGTCAATATTCTTCAACTGGATCTACAGCAATTACATGCTTTAAATGAGTGACAGGTCCCAAAAAGCATATCCAATTTCAATTGTAATACTTAGTTCTTGTTCGATGTAGCGGTATGGTATACAGGGTGTTAGTGACATCGTAACGAATACTCAGAGGGATGATTCAGACCATGATTCTGAGTTAATATCAAGTGGAATTTTCCGTCGCAAAATTCATGTTATTTTTTTAGTTTTTTTTAATTATTTTCCATTCTATACTTTTGCGATGGAAAATTCCACTTGATATTAACTCGGAATAATCAGCTGAATCATCCCTCTCAGTATTCGTTACGATGTCACTTACACTCCATACAAGTACATACAGTAGCCATACAAGTAGGTATGGGTGTTAGTGACACCGTAACGAATACTGAGGGGGATGGTTCAGACCATGATTCTGAGTTGATATCAAGTGGAATTTCGTGTCAAAAAATTCATGAAAATTTTTCTTTTCTTTTTAATTATTTTCCAATCCATACTTTTGCGACGGAAATTTCTACTTGATATCAACTCAGAATCATGGCCTGAACCACCCCTCAAAGTTTTCGTTACGATGTCACTAACACCCTGTATACGAATCATATAATCGTCAAAATAAGGAGATCATATCTCCGGTCAGTCGGAGACCCGTGTTGCGCTACTGGTCACATCGACCTGACTGTTGTTTTACTAGTATAGTTTTGGTTTTAGAGCTCTGATTCGGTTGACTGTTACGTTAATTATCATGTTATAGTATGGTATTGAGTAACCCAGAAAACGCTGCATCATCAGACTCGCAATTAAAAGAGCGACGATCGCCGTTGCCTCAAGCATGGCCATTGTCACAACTTTCGCTTTCAGAAATCTTTAAAGCTTCCCACCGATTACGCTTTTCCCTATCACAAGATCGTGGGATCCCGACTAAAACAATGCTTATTTATTTTTTCCACTGCAACACTTTCGCCGTTACGCCGAGTAATTGCTGTAATCGTCGGCGATGCGCTTGCGACTAATTAACAAGAGACGAATCACTAGCGAGATGACGGTTATAAAAATTATCCAGGCATCGACTTCCACGTCGTGATTGGATAATATCTTCCTATTTAATTTGTATGTAATGTACCTGCGGCTATAGGCGGATAATAGGTTTAAGTATTTAGGTACTTAAAGCAGACAAATACTCACGAGACAACTATTTTCTTAGATTCGAGAAAATATTATAATGATTGCGACTTAAAGTCTCGTTAAGATAATAAGATTGCATCGCAATTCATTTTTTGCTACGCACTTTGATTGCAACATTGTATAAACTATCTCTACAAAACGGTTTAACAAATACTTAATTTCACTTTTTGATAACCAGATATCAGACGATCTCGACAGTAGCATAATACATTTTCAGATCATATCTTACCTGAACAGTTCTTGATGTAACTGAATGAAGATAAGAATTTAAGTGATTTATAATTTCGTTTCTACATCGCAAATGTGAAAATTACGAAAATGTAGTCGTAAGTACTTACTTACTTTAAAAAGCATAACGCTTATCTGGCTACTTTCGTCGCACGCAACTCAACTAAGTAACTCCTTTAATAAATAAATAAATAACTACCTATCGTAGATACCAATGACCGGAACATGTACGGAAAACTAAGTTTAGTAAGTAATTAAACAGTTTTAAAGGATATCCGGATTATGGTTACACGTAAGTTAATTCGTTGAATTTTAAACATCCTCATTATTTGTCTATTGGAACCGATTCCACATTTTCATACGAAATGCCGATTGGTTCAGGCAGAAAGTAGGTAGGTAAGTACCTACAAGCAAATACCGTAGTGAATACCGAAGTTGCGTGCGTGCACGACCAAATCGTATCGGACATTAGCTTGGATTCGTTACATACATAAACAGCCTATATACGTCCCACTGCTGGGCACAGGCCTCCCCGCAATCCGGAGGGGGTATGAGCATACTCCACCACACTGCTCCACTGCGGGTTGGAGGAGGTATTTTTACGACTAATATCCGGGACCAACGGCTTAACGTGCCCTCCGAAGCACGAAATGAAAGGAAACGGAAAACAAAGTGATTTTGACAATGTCCTTATCGGGAATCGAAGCCGGACCTCCAGATCGTGAGCCTAACGCTCTGACCACCAGACCACGGAGGCTGTGGGGAGGATTCGTTACATGACTTTTATTCATCTTGCTTTAAAAGAAGACAAAATAAGACTTACGAAGATAAGAAAAGCATTGGGCTTTTCCTAAAAATTTTTGGAAAGTAAGGGAAACTTTTAGTGTACTTTTTAAACTTAATTTTATTTCGTGTATATTAGGAAGGTTTTGATCAGATCTCGTAATGTCTAAGATTATTCTGGAATCTTTTAATTAGTTTGAACAAAAATAAATATAAGTATACAAAAAGATTGTGGATTAGTTTCTTTTAGAACGTTTAACAGTTTTGACCAACGACCGAAGTCTAACGGCAAAAAAAAAACAAGCGGCAACTGGGATAGTTTAAAGTTGTAAACAGGATTTAGCCTGTTCACTTAAGCTCACACGATTTCGCAACATGTGGTTACCGTATAAAAACAATCTAAGTAAGTAATTGAAGTTGCAACATCGCTAACCGCAAGTACGTAACGTGTTTAGATCTAGTTACCGAGATCAATTTAAACAAACGATATCTGCAAAACTAGATTAAACCGCAAAGCTACCGCAACGGGCTTCGGAAACTCAGAGCTTTCGAACTTTGGCATAGAAAAGGACAGAGAGAGCAAGACATCAATAAGAAAATGCTGCAGCCACACCTGATATTCAGTCAGGTTATATTATTGTTTGATACACATTCATGCAAAAAAAGAAAAAAGGTGGAAAGGAAGAATCCTAACCACTTGCGCTGTCTCCATACCCTGAAAATAGCCCAGCTCAAAGAATAAGGGAAACACTTACGTGATCAGCTTCTTCACTCTTTTAACCAGGCCTGGTTTTTGTTGACAGCACACGCAATCACAGCAGTCTATTTATTATTATTCACAATGATGTTTGCAAGAATAAAAACGTAATATATATAAGCAAGCAGAAAACAAAGAGAAAGAACAAAAACGTCACTAACACCGTCGGGGTTCACACACTCAAGCAAAAAGTTTTTAATTATTTGTTTTTAATTTATAAAGTCTTTTTGGTGTTTCCCTTGGGTAGCTAGGCGTATTAACAGAAATAAAAAAGACAGAACAAGTGGCTCAAACACCATCCCCCACCTTGAAAGGTTTCCTTTCAATAAAGCAGAAATATAACAAAATAAAAATTAACTCTAAGTATAACAAAAAACAATAAAAGAAATGAAAAGCGGTGCGTTTTTAAGTTAAATGAGGGAGGGGGCATAAACGAACCACAGGTCGTTTGAATGTACCAGTTTTAGTTTTGACTAATGCAACTCTAACTTGATTATCGTCTCCGTAAAAAGTGCGTATTATAATACCTAACGGCCAATGTAAGGGCGGTGAGTTGTCTTTCATCATAACAACTACCGTTCCTTCCTTTACTGGACACGTATCAGTGTTCCATTTGTCACGAAGCTGAAGTGTATGCAAATACTCATTACTCCATCTTCGCCAGTACGAGTGCACAAGTCTATCTAGTAACATCCATCGCGATAACAAATTCTGAATCACTGCAGGATCATTAACGGAAGGTAAATGAGCCAGTGGAGCGGTATTCAAAAAGTGAGCAGGAGTTAAAGGTAAAGGTTCACTGGGGTCTTCACTTAATATTCCTAGCGGTCTGGAATTCAGCAAAGCCTCGATTTGACATAGAACTGTCAATAATTCTTCGTACGTTAAAATCTGAGAACCAATTACGCGAAATAAATGCGATTTAAACCCTTTAATCGTAATTTCCCATCCTCCTCCAAAATGAGGAGCGTTGGGAGGGATCATTTCCCAAGCAATGCGGTTGTTAGCCAAAGTGGCTTTAAATTCAGTATCAAAAGCGTCAGACTCTAAAAAGTTATAAAGTTCGTTCAAATATGACTTAGCACCTATAAAATTTGTGCCATTGTCCGAATAAAGTTTTTCTACTGGACCTCTTCGAGATAAAAATCTCTTAAAAGCATTCAAAAATGATTCAGTGCTCAAATCTGTAGCCACTTCAATATGAACTGCTCTAGTTGTAAGACAAATAAATGCGCATAAATATGCCTTTTGGCTTTTGACACCGCGTTTCCTATTTAGGGTAATAAACAGCGGTCCACCATAATCGACGCCCGTATGAGCAAAAGGTTTGGACATTTGCAAACGACATAAAGGTAAATTAGCCATAACAGGCGAAGAAGCAAGTTTAGGGCGTGCCCTAAAACATGGAACACATGAGTGCACTCTAGCATGAACAGTGCGGCGTGCGGAAAGTATCCAAAACCTTTGCCTGAGCAAACACAACATGTGTTGCGGTCCAGCATGGCAAGCAGTGCGATGAACAAAATCAATAAGAAGTTCAGTAATCCTATCTTTGTTAGGCATAAGCATAGGATGTTTATGATCGAAAGTCAAGTTTGCATTTTCCAGTCGTCCTCCTACTCGTATAATTCCATCGACTAAGAAAGGCCTTAGTTTTCGAAATGCAGCTGGACATTGCCTTTTAAGTAGCAACGCCTTTAATAAATCTGGAAAATGTTCTTTTTGAACAGCACGAACTATGATCTTTTCCGATGCGTTTAGATCATCAGTCGTAATATGGCCGCGAGTTTTTAAACGTTTCGTGAATCTCAAAACGTAGACGATTGTGCGGAGCAATTTCGACCATTGGGAGATTCGTTTGCTTAATAAGCGTAGAGGCGATTCCTCTTTATCATCAGAGGGTACCGTAACATTAGACAATGTTAGGATTTTAACTTCGGGCAGATCATTATCATTTTGACTAGCCACGTAAGCTTTAATAGGCCACTCCAAAATATCATTGCGTACCCAATAAGGCGCGTTCATCCATGTTAGATGATCAATTAGCTGTGCAGGTGTAAGTCCTCTTGACAAGCAGTCGCTAGGGTTTGTGTTACCAGCGATGTGGAAAACATTTTGCGGGTTAAGACACTCTTGTATCTTTGTGACTCGATTCGCCACGAATGTCTTCAGTCTGTGTGGACTGGAATGAACCCATGCAAGGGCTACCGTAGAATCGGTAAAAGCAAAAACATTATCAAATTGAAAGCGGTTCGAATATGAAACATCATTGAGAGACTGACCAGTGTTTGTGGGCGCACTAGCGTCCAACATCATGCGAGTCTTTGTGGTGAGTCTATCTTTAAGATCTTTTTTAGAACTCGTAATTGAGTCACCTAAAACAGAAGGATCTGTTTTAAACGGCAGTGCTACGACGTGTGTACATGTCGAGTCGCGAGTAGTGGTAGACTTATAAATCTCTTCACAGGCCTGTTCATCTTTACTAAACGTAGCAGAGTGCGGGGTAGAAACTTCTTCTATTTCCCAAAATTTCTTCATCATGGTATCTAGCGACTGTCCAGTAAAAGTACATAACGTAGTATTATGTGTAACCTGTGCAAGATTGCAGGGAGACCGATTATGAATCGGAGCTTCACCCATCAAAATGAAACCAAGCGGGGTTTGAACTGCATCAGGTGTCCCTTGTGGGCCCTGAATATGTCCCGAAAGCAGTAAGCGCGGAAATAACTTAGCACCAATTAACATTTCAACCTCTCCAGGATCAGAAAATGTGTCATCGGCGAGCGGAGTGCGGGATAAATAGTGTAACATCGACCTATCAATAGGCAATGTCGGTATGCGGTCAGTGATTTTATCAACAACCAGCGGTTGTAGCGGAAACGATACTTTATGATCAAAACGCGAGTGAATTACAACATTAGTAACCCCTTTCACTTGTTTTGAAGACCCACCAAACCCATTCACGGTAATTTGGCCGGGGAGCGTATGCATTTTTAAAGATAAGCGGTTGCATAGCTCAACTGTAATAAAGTCATTCATTGACCCATTATCAATTAGTGCGCGTGCAATATATTCGCTACCATCAGTATTTTTTATTACAACGCGAGCGGTAGCAAGCAACACCGTTTTAGCGCTTTGATTAAGCAGCGATGTTTGCGAGCAAAGCGACAACTGCGAAAACTCATTCGATGGCAGTTGTGCAGTAACAGGCGCAGTGACAACGTGAGGTGGAGCAGGAAAAGGCGACGTGACTGCAGGTTGCGGCAGAGGCTGCGCAAGCAACGGCTTAACGTCACACGCTGCGGCTACATACACAGCACTCGACGGACCGGGTGTCTGTGCGGACGCGGGGGTGCAAGTAGTCGAATCATTTTGTTGCGGAAAATGCAATAATGAATGATGCGTTTTCGAATGGCAAATATTACAATTCTTATTTGAATTGCATGATAATGTTCTATGACTGAAACTAAGACAATTGCAACAACTATAATGTTTTTTAACAACACCATAACGATCTCTGGGACTCAATTTCATAAATTCAGGACATTTATAAAATTGTTCATGACCCGATTTTGAGCACAAAGGGCATAGGTTTGCATTATGCGAAGTTACAAAAGATTTCGTAACTTTTGGGTTGTTAATAATTTTTGGAATAGCTGGCGTTTGGAAGCGATTATTATTGTTTTTATTGCCATAAATCTGACATGGTTTGTTACTAGTGCGATCAATTATTTTAATTTGCTCTTTAATGAACCGAATCAAACTATCATAAGTCGGCAGTTTCTCTGATCGTACAGAATTTTCATAAAGGCAAGCAGTTTCCTTGTCAAGTTTTTGCAAAGCCAAAAATAAAAAGATAAAATCAACTTTATCTTTGATTTTTAGTCGATCAAATGCACAAACTGATGCGGCAAACTTATCTAAAAAGTTATTAAGCCCATCAGCTGACGCCAAAGTCAGCGGTTTCAAATTAACTATCTGTTGTAAATAGGTAGTTCCTAGCGTGCGAATATCTTGATATTTATCAACCAAAGCAGAATAAATTGTGCTATAATTATCAGCAGTGGGAGGAATGTCAGCAATAGTAGTTAACGCAGATTTAGACAAAACTCCTGTCAAATAAAAGACTTTGTCTGAGTCAGTTAGACTTGTGTTGTTATGAACTGCGTTGTTAAAACATTCAAAAAATGTTGGCCAATTTTTAATATCCCCGTCAAACGTAGGCAAATTAATCGGCGGCAGTTTAAGACGCGGTTTTTCCATTGATGTTGATCTCAATTGGTCTACTGAGACTTGCAGTTGTTTCAAACTGTTTTTAATAGAAGAATAAATATCTTCAAAAGCGAGAAAAGATGAGTAATCAGGCTTATAAGTGGAATCATATTGTATTTTAGCGATATTTAAATTATCTAACGCGGTTAAATACTCAGCGCGTAATTGTTCTATATTTGCAGCTGAACTTATGAACCGATTTTGCAACTCTTTTGTAGAAATATTCCGTGAAACGTCATAAATGCTTTGAAGTCTTTGAAAGAAAGCTTGCACTCGAGCTTCATTTATAAGAATATTAGGTGGCATGGGGCCCTCGACATCCTCGTCAACAGGTGCCTTTTTAGACATTGTAAATGAAATATAAAAAATGTATCAGCAATAAAATTAAAATTATTAAATAATAAGAAACAATTTTTATATTAATGCGATGCGATATAGAATTGGTTCTGCGCTCAATACGTAAGTAGGATGAGTATATCTAGTTAGTAGAATAACTTGAACACTCGTAACAAAATTGTGGATAAAAATGTGACAAAGTAATGCGTTGCGTTTTATTTTATTAACAAATCACTACTGAATATTATTAGCGAGCAGTTTTATTCAAAAAGAATGGTACATTCAAATGCAGATGCGGTTAATATGCGGTAAAATAATCAGCGAATAGAGAGAAATTGAGTATAGAAATGCAGTAAGTAATAAAGCAGTATAGAAGTAAATAACTACAGCCCCATCGGTCTGTAAGCTATTACCATTTGTTACTTATGAAAGAGCAACAAATTGCGGAATCAAAGAATGCGATTTTGCGGTAAGAAATTACTGGTTCACGGATATGAATCCGTAGTTCGAAGGACCATCTTATGTGTTTGATACACATTCATGCAAAAAAAGAAAAAAGGTGGAAAGGAAGAATCCTAACCACTTGCGCTGTCTCCATACCCTGAAAATAGCCCAGCTCAAAGAATAAGGGAAACACTTACGTGATCAGCTTCTTCACTCTTTTAACCAGGCCTGGTTTTTGTTGACAGCACACGCAATCACAGCAGTCTATTTATTATTATTCACAATGATGTTTGCAAGAATAAAAACGTAATATATATAAGCAAGCAGAAAACAAAGAGAAAGAACAAAAACGTCACTAACACCGTCGGGGTTCACACACTCAAGCAAAAAGTTTTTAATTATTTGTTTTTAATTTATAAAGTCTTTTTGGTGTTTCCCTTGGGTAGCTAGGCGTATTAACAGAAATAAAAAAGACAGAACAAGTGGCTCAAACAATTATGATTAACCGTATTACGACAGTCACCACCCAAATACTTCATCATTTTGAAGTTATATCTGCAGCCGCGCTATATTTGGAATCCTTAAAAAAATATGAAGGTTTACGCCAATATTATGAATGAAAAAGTTGAGACTATAACATTTGCATAATTTTTCATCTAACACGTTAATATGGCTATAAATTGTGAATGTCTTGTAAACTTGTTTCAAATTATTCAAGCTTCTACGGAAGATTGATAAGAAAATAGTCACCGCTGAACAAACATTTTAAATTTGTTATCTTTAATAGTGGATAAATCAAAAGGTAGATTAGGTTTTGTAAAATACCTGCCGGTGAAACGTACAAGTTTTAGTTTGTGACGTTACAAGCTGTAAACTTACGAGAAAATGGCGGTGATCACTAAAAAGTTTTTATGTAAGTATGCAAAATTATTATTTGGAAGCAAAGCAAAAACACTTCATTAGTCTCGGGAGCAGGTCTTGCGGCAGGTGTTGTAGTCTACACGATCTTTCCGCACAAATTCCGTCATTACTTTTATGACCACAACGCCAGCGCTTCTGATATGATTTGAGATAGCTTACAAACACTATCGTCCTTGATCTGATTGTAAAGATCAGTAGCTTTAAAACTTTCCAAAGTAAGTATTCGCAAAGACTCGAACATAAGTGTTACATTGGTGAAACGATTGTAGATATTATCTTTCGTCGCGTTTATGATTGAGTAGGTGTTAAAAATGATCTGAATTAGACGGCGGCTAAGTACTTATTAACTGATTGAAATTTACAAAATGTGTAGGTGGTTTGAGTGGTCTGAATTTGTGTCAAAGATCATATCGGTTTATTTTGTAAGTACTTAGGCCAGGCGCGCACTACGAGTTTTTCGCCGCGTAATGTCGCACTGTAATATTGTACCAAACAGTTTTAAATTGTATTGCGCGCACTTGACGGCAGAGCCACCGCAGCAGCGCAGTATTACAGTGTGACATTATGTCGCTGCTCTTTTCTGCCGCGCGGCGAAAAACTCGTAGTGCGCGCCTGGCCTTAAAAAAGCTACAACTGTAAAACTACAACTGAGGCAACATTTCTCAGTTGTAGTTTTCTTGTGCGTAAGATGCAGGTAAGATTACCTAGTTGAAGCATCACAAACTTAAGCACCAATATTTTTATACTTTGTATCTTTTGTAATGAAATAAATGATCTTATCTTAAATTCTTACCTGCACCGGTGGTACTGTGTCCACTGGTCGGTGATGGTGGTCATGTTTAGGCGCTCGACGTTCTAAAGCGTAGCTGCTTTGCGCAGGCGCACTTCGTACCGGTGCGCTTGCGACTGTCAGTTGGGATACAGCACTCACGGGCTTCAGCTGGGCTGTGCCTGGAGTTTCTGGAGATGTAGGTGCTGGATCTTCTTGATGGGCTGTGAGATGAGAGAGCGACATTAACTTTCCTATTAAGTACCCTTTTGTGCCTTCACATAGACAGGTAGCGTATCCATGGGGGAATGAAAAACTTCTGTACTTATAAAAGTATACATCTACCTACTCTGGAAATTAGTAAGTAGTTAGTTATCCGTATATTATGTAGGTATTTAAACTCACTTGTACATTCTAGGAAAAAATAGAGTAATCTCTACAACTGAGTTAGTATCAAGAATGATCCATGAGGTACACTACACTATGCATCTTATCCGATTTTAAAATTACTGTCGGGCGGAGCTTATTATATTAACAACTACGTACCAACAGGTGGGTTAAAAAGGCCACATCGAAGCAATTCATCTAAGAAAGCAATATTGTAATTTGACATTTGCGCATATAAAAGTAAATGCGCAATGCATACAAATGTCAAATAGCAATATTGCTTTCTTAAATGAATTGCTTCGATGTGGCCATTTTAACCCTCCAGTAATCACTACAACATTGCTACTAAAAGTAAAGGAAGTTACTGACGTTTATTGTTAGGCGAGGTCGGTCTAGGCGGCGTAGTAGCACGGTGCGCATGCGGCGGTGGCGACAGGCGACGTGCGTGCGCTGGAGCGGGCGCGGGCGCCGCACCACTTGACACTCGCACACGAAGCGCCCGCGCACCTGTCACGCCGACTCCGCCGCACCATGCGCCTTCTTCAGACGGCCGGCAGCCACTTGAAGGTCTGCAACAATATAACGGTTATCAGTAACAGTAGAAGTTCTTCTTGCTAGTTTATGTTATAGTTATCAGCCAATATCTAGGTACCTTGTGCCCAATGCCTAACAGGTAGAGGAAAAACTTTTCGGCTCTGTCAAGCCACAAGATGTTAACTATAAAGGTGACTTCCTCGTTTAATTCATAACTTGGTAAGAGTAATATTAGGTATGTTGTACTCTATTACTCATAACATAAAACAAAGCTCGCTGCTAATTTAATTTTTAATTTAATTTATGTAATGTACCTGTCTGTCTGTGTCTGTGGTATCCGGAAGTAATAAATGTTTCTTTCTTTCTTTCTTTCTTTCTAATTTTACCCTACGCCAGGTCCACTATCGTCATCTAGGATCATCCTTAGCTCCTTTTCGACAAAATTATCGTATAACGGGCGCAGTTCGGATCCCGCTTGCTTGTAAGCAGCGTGACGAAGGTGAGCGTGGCTGAACGCCAGTACGACCGCAGCCAATCGGACTAACGTCTCTTCCAATAACCGTTGAACGTACATGAACCTTCGGCAACCGCTGTCTATCTTACTTTAGAGGCAATTTCTCCATTACCGATCGAGAGGGCCTAACAGTGAAGGGACTTTCGAGGTCAAACGACTAGGGATATCAACACAGCAATATAGTTTTAAGAACCATTTCGCTCTAATAAGCATTCTAATAAATGTTTATAGTCACCATGATCCATTTAAACCTCTTTATGTCGATCATGTCAGTAATATCAGCTTGTAAATGATCTAGTAAAACTTTACGTCATAATAGGTACCGCACCTATTTCAAATCTACCGAGGAAGCTTTAAATTGCTCATAATTATGAGTCGACACTCATCAGGTAAACGAAGAATAATAAGTATATAAGTAAGTACGTAGAGGGGTATAATAGTAAATAATCCATTTCGCGTATGGCCACGGAAGGAAAAGGTTTTATACCTATCATTTGGCATGTTCTAGAAACAGATAGAAGTATCTAACCAAGAGTTATTACAAAAGTGTATTCCTGCGACTTGTGATATGACGAAATGAATAGCATTTGAGAAGTACATATAACTGAAGAGATTATTATGTGTATAATGCTCTGACAAATGACATAAAGCGCATGCAATAAGAAAAAAGCAATCTGAAACATCATTAAATCCTGTAAAATGTGTTACTATAGTTAAAACAGTCGACAGAATTGCAAACAGTCTTTGTGAACTATTAGACGCAAACAGGAATAAATCGCAAGTCAATGAAGAAACTCATAAAAAGCAGCATAAAGGGCGCGACTAAACTGGAAAGCGTGACCGTGACGGACAAACAAGCAAGACAAATCGGATTCTAGCCGAACTGGACGAGACAGGTGATTTATATCGGATCAGGTTCATAATAAGATTTTCCAAAATACAGTCCAGTAACATCTGGATCTGAAAGCGTTTAATTACACAAGTCACAGAACAGATTAGACTCGGAAATAACGCTAATCCGTAGAGGAAGTTAAACAATGACATAACATGTCACAAACATGCAAGACCGAGCTCATCGCAACACTTACGATGGAGAAAGCAAACCGCAGGTACCCAACAAGGCAATGTACGTTCTAAGACATTATGATAAAGTATATTAAATAAGACAGGTTGCTAATGCGATTAAGGAAGTGTTGACAAGTCAATAAAAAGTGTGGGAATTAGCAACGCTAATGATGCATTTAAGTTGTGGGTTTATAACGTGTAATCTTAATTATAATAATAAATGTATGTAGATGAACAATAGGATTTAAGAGTGTCTAAGGACAAAACATCAGATCGGAAACACTTCCGATATACTTGTGCAACAACAAAGAATACCTACCAACTGGAGCACCTTCAAGCTTGTCTTAATTTTATTTGTTTTAGTATCGGGGGAGAGTAGTTAATGGCATCTGAGGCGAAACTATGATAGTCACGTCAAAAAAAAACTTGCCTCCAAAACTTCAAAACTAAATCTACCATAGATAAGTGTATAGTAAAATACTTCGTTAATTAGGTAGGTATATCAAAATAATAACTGTTTACAAATAAATATTAGGTAACATACATGTATTAAATCGACTCAACAACAAGCAATCACGTTGAGAAATTTCGACATTGGTAGAGCACACAGGTGTAAATAATTGAAATTAACCTCTACCTACATCCTTGATCAGAATTAAGTAATTAAAGAAACTCTAGTGGGAGAATAAAGACATAATGAGATCGGACAGATGAATTTGGAAATGTATTTTAAAATAGTTGGTAAACAAAAGTTGCGTCATGTAATCATGTTAGGTAGAAGAGGTAGCCAACACAATCGTGTAATAATTGTCGCCCAAGCGTGAACACATTGTGTTGTGGTGTACCGGTCAGGCTTATTTGCCAGCGTTATTACGGTCAATTTTGAACAGTAGATTTAAAGAGTTTGTTTGGCGTTGTTCGGTCCGTCCTTGATCGTCCTTCACGGCCTTTTACTTCATTCGGTCACTTATTTTATCGGCTCTGTTTCCTATTAAGAGTTAATAATTAGGCTTCTCGCCTGGTTGTATTTGCCATTTTCCCAAGATTATAATTTCAGGCGCATAGTACATATCATTAGAGCGGTCCATAGGATGATGACTTGGAAGAGAAACTTGAATAACTACTTATAATATAATAATTGTATCAACTTTGATAATTCTTTATTAGTGTGTATAGGTACCTGTTTAGAGTTAGATAAACAGTGTTTCTTGGTTTTGAAATTTCTAGAAACGTTTTAACTTAGAGGTAATAAAATTCTGCACTACACGTAACATCAGTATTAAAATTCGTAATTGAATTAAGCAGTTACATATTAGAGGCGGTTAATTATAAAGATACTAATTCCATACAGAGTACCGAAATAGATACGAAAGTGAAAATAATAAGGGAGATGGATTCTTTGTTAATCATTACGAAACAAAAATTTGGAAAACGTCATGTTTTTTAATTACGCACAATGTAGTAGGTACGAGCAGACAAGTCGTATTAATGAACTCACAGTAACAGGGAAGTATCAACTATTGCAATAAGATAAAAAATGGGGAATGCAATGTAACTGACAGCACAAAGGTGTGACTACATAACCAACTAAATATTTCATGAGGTCCGATAACACGATTGTTCTAGCTTAGGCTTTGATCATAAGGTTCAAAACTCTGTAAAAACTGCAGATGAATGTTAGATTGATGGTATCGGGACAAAGAGGCAGAAGCTCGCACGAGTTCGTCGACCAACAACAGCCGATTGTTATCACGGGAATTGCTATGCAATTAATGCGAATGTCTTCCTGCAACTGTTTCTTTCGAGTGGCAAACAAAACACAGCTAGAGTTCATGTAATGAATAAGCTGTTGACTTTTAACAGCTTCAGTACTTTGAAGCTGGTTTACCAGCTGTATCTAACAAGATATTTATAAAATAAAAATGGTTTTGAATACGTTTCAGGAAGCAACAGCTATTATGATGCTAATATTTCTGTTCAAACATAAATGAAAGTGACTGTTAAAGTTATAGAACTAATTACTTACTTTAAATCTTTCTTTCTAAGTATTTAGACATCAACATTCTTACTAATTAGGAATTTATAGCCGTCGTAAAACAATGGGTTATGAACGAGGTCGTGTCGTCTGGGACCTCAAACATAACTGCATTTAATAAGACAATGAATATTTACCGTTTCCTCCAGTCTTGGATGAAACTCCAATCGAAGTGATCATCTTCATCCAGCACTGTGGCTTCATGATGATCGGTACCACCTCCCGAATGCACTAGTTCCACTAACTGACGAGCTCTTTCAAAATTACCTTCAAACTCAACTACGAGAAATCCGTCGGAACTTATAGTCCCGAAGATATCCTTTTTATAAGTTGCATCATTAACTGTTACCACTTCAGAAGTATCCTTACTACCTTCTGATCTAACTTCAGCATAGATAGCTTCTGGAACTTCCACTTCAGAAACTAGTTTTGTCCCACCTTTATCCACTTCTCTGCTAAGCCCTAGATTCCCGGTTTCATCTAGAAGACGATTTGCATAAATCGCTTCTTCTTTTGCCGGTGGTTCTTCCTTCTTAGGGTCTTCCTTCTTTTGTTCATTGTGTTTTCGAATAATAGAATCTCCGAAATATATAACCACCTTGTTATTATTCTGTGTTATCTTATTCGCTAGGCCATTTTCAGAAATTGGCAAATTACTTTTTTTGTTCTTTTCTTGGGATAATCTCTGAGCTAGTTCCTCATAACAGGGCGGTCGGTTGCTGTAAATTTTCTTCTCTGATACCGAACCTTTTGATTCATCTTTTTTCTTCTCTACACTTTGATACACAGGTGGTCGACAACAATCATCAAATTGTGAATTCCAGGGTCTAGGTTCACTGTAAATATGTTCCTCGGGTGAAGACGCTAATGGTAACGGAATATATTTTTCGTGGATATTTTTGACGTTCGGTGCTTCATTTTTTCTGAAATTCAGAACGCTACGACGAGCTTTACATTCTGTGACATCGTTGCTGTTATTTTTCTTAAGCCGGGAATTTCCAAGTATCTTAAAAAGTGGTTTACTCTCAGGTTTAACTCTGTCCGTGCTGGGTGCTCTGCGCATCCCGAACGGACCTGAATCGTCTTCCGAAGGGTGGGGGTACAGCTGTTCACAACTGGTGGACTTATGGGTGGTAATGCGGTTTTTAGACGGATTAATAGGTTCTCTATTTTGCCAATGCCTTACGGAGAGGCGAGCGGCTCCGCGGATGAATTTCATGGGCTCCCATGCCTCAGCCTTTTTAAGGATAAAATTGTCGCACATTTTGTTGGGAGGTTTACGGGCGTCGGCGGCGTGACAGGACTGTAGTTCGCGGCAAAGGAAGCAAGAGCAACGCGCGGGGCACAGCATGTCTGCGCCAAGGTGCCGGCCGCACTGCGCTCGCGCCACCGCGCCGGTGCGCCCCGCTCACGCGCCTCAAGAACCATTGTTTCGCTGCCCCGCTACAATGTGGGGCTGCGTAGAGGTAGTCTTCATCGACAAGTGTGCTTCACGGATTAATGGTACCGTTCGCAAAGCACTTCTGTCATCGTCGTTAGCCTTATATCACAAGCGATGTTTTATTACCGTGCTCTCATGGCATTCGAAATGTTCGATGTACCCTTAAGTGTTTCTGGTAATTATCAACTGAGTTCGAGAGTGGAATGAGAGCCAATCGTAAAATATTAATAGATACCGTTAAAGATATGTTCAATCTGCATTCAGAGTGAGGTGAATGAAACCATAAGCAGTTGCACTAAATATAGAGCACAGTCACTGCGCAGGATGTAATTATCGCTCCCTGTATGTTAGATTCTAGGATATCAATATATAATTATTTTTTTTAATTCTATTAGCTAGAAAATTACAAAAACTTATATATTTTATAGCATGGTAAAAGTAAAAGGCAATTTTATGTACTTAACATTAATTAGGTCTATTCCACCACAACAGCTGAGTACTAACCGGTAATTATTATGTATGTACTTATTTACTTAGTGTCTCGAAATGCAAAGTTGCCAAGTTCTAGTTATCTCCAGAGTGTTCTAGAGGAAGGCAGTCATGCCGCTAGGCGTTTGTTAAAAATAAATACCTGCTTAAGTACAGGCTCAAGCAGCAAGGTAGGTAGTAAAATCTATTTTTTTTTCTTTTCGTCTTATCTTTGAGCTCATGAAAATTAATCCTCTTGTTATCAGGACACTATTTCCTTAAATTAATAACTACGTATCTCGATTTCATTCTTCTTCTATCGTGTATCTGATGTCAGGGTTACTATTGAGCCGCCAAAGGCCCTTGACATGACTCATGTAACGACTTACAATGTCGCCAGATGCGAGGTGTTGAAGGTGAATCACTGGCTTGATGAACATTTTAACATTATGCATTGGCAAGCGTCAACCTTGGGTGTAAGGGTGCTTTCGGGCGTGTAACTAAGTATTAATGAGTACTACAACTGCTCGGATCCTCCTCCCAGAATACTTCGTTAGTTTGCCCAGACATCATTTGGAGCACATTTCATGAATCAGAATCAGAATCATTTATTCAACGTAATTATCATGGATAAACTTGTTGAAGGTCAATGTAACATTTTTGAATTTACGTCATTTCGCAATGACAAGAAGAAGAAATGACAAGAAACTGCAACAGCAACACATCTTTTAAATCAATGAGGATACATTACAAGTTATTTAATAACTAGAGAAACACATTCAATACCAGACATTTTTATCATTTAGGTAATCATTAATCTTATAATAGGCTTTTTTACATAAAGTAAGCTTCACGTGAGCTTTAAATTTGTTCTCTGACAAATTTAAAATATTATCTGGTATTTTATTGTAAAAACGTATACATAACCCCAAAAAAGATGAATTTAATTTACTTAATCTAGAATTTTGAACAACAATTTTATTTTTATTTCTTGTATTGTAAGTATGCCTTTCACAGTTGTTGCTTGGCATAGCTTTTTCTATAAGATACTAGTATATAACCAAGCTCGACGAGACGACGGGAGTCTCAGGCGAATATTTATCATTCATAATAATTAAACACAGTTCAAAGAGGTTCAAATTTAGTATTCAAAGCCGTTATCTAAAGCTTACGCAAATTACAGCTCCGCATAATGCTGCCAAATACACGGAACACAAAGACTCTCACAGTAACAGCTTCACAGACCGGTATTTAAAAATATATACGTAATTAATAAGTAACAGTTACTTTCATTGCATAAAAGTGTTGAAGTATTGTTCGTGGTTAGGTTCACAATTGCGTTCCCATCCCAAGGTTGATCGGAGAAAGTCCTTTAATTCAAGTTTACTTACTCATTGTTTGCGCTTTTCACGTGGCAACCGCTAAGAAAACGACAGGGTAGGGTGTAGAATTAGTGGTAATATAGAATCGGCATTCATTCGGCATTTTGAGCGAGGTCCTTTTATTCCGGGCGCCATCGCATATGATCGGACCGTCATCGCGTTGCATTTAGGACAACTTTCTGTTATTATTATTATTTTTTATGATTTTGGTTTGTTTTTCTTAATTATTTTTTTGTTAAAATTTTTGATCTTGGTGTTCTTTTTGTTTGTTTTTTTGTGTATTGATTTCCGTGTGGTATCTGTCCTGTGTTGAATGTAATGTACCTGTCTGTCTGTGTCTGTGGTGTCCGGGAGTAATAAATGTTTCTTGTTTTCTTTCAAATTGATAATCTTCTAGTGTTTTCTCAGTGGTCTACTTAGTGCCAGTTTTCTTAAAAACAACAGTATTCTTAAATATCCCTACTTTGTTCTACGGCAACCTCAAGAGATTAAATTTAAGTAAACTCGCCTAACATTAATCATAAGTTCTAAAATCGTTTGCATTGCGAGTATTTCATAAATGGCAGTGTGCTCGTTGATGTCTTTTATATGAATTAATTAAATTTATACATTGTTTGAGGTTTACGAGGTTATTATCATAATTAAAATACATAATACCGGGTTATTACCGCGTTAAAATCAGGGATATAAGACTCCCGATATTTCAACCCTGTTGCAAGTCCCGTGATCACGAAATGTCTGATGAAATTGGAGTGGAGTAGGTAGATCCATATTTTTTAAACAAAATAAAGGGCAAACATATCTGTCTACAATCTTTCTTTGCCGCTTGTTTTTACATTTGATGTCGGAATGTTCTGAACCATCTGAATATCGAGAGTCTCATATCCCTGACTTTTACGCGGTAAGAACCCGGTATTATGTGTTTTAATTAATTAAAGCTTACCTGTATTTATGTCAGATGCGTCAGAAACATATTTTCAGGTTCTGTTAAAAATTAAAACGCCAATTTTACATTGTTCTATTATATAGTCACTCCTTAAAGTCCTTATTTACTAAATGACTTATTATAGTTCTGCTATTTTCGCAACTCTACAATTTCTAGCCCAACCGCCGAAGCCCAGCGTGCGCTATTGTCATGCGCCCGCGCAAGAACTCGGTGAAACCCGCGCGACATCGCACGTGGTCGCCAAGTTCCCATACTAAACGTATCGTTTTGTGTTTTTATATGCGTAGAGATGCCTCTAGTGAGATATATCTTTAAGCTTGCAAAAGTGCAGAAGCATTCCGTTATCCCTTGAATGAAACTCGAAACATTCATTGGAATTATAAGTAAAAATATTGAAAACATTGAATAAGTAATTAGTTCCTCTAGACTAATACACTAAGAGGCAAGCAGCCTGACGTCACCGTACTGTTTATTGACGGTGCATGTTACATTGTGTAACGTTTTAATTTTTATGCAATTTACTTATAACATGATATTGCGCTTTTAGCGATAGCATTCTTCGTCAACATCAACTTTCGGCTCGCCTCATCGAGGCAACTTCCGACCCTAGAGCAGGCAGTTATTTTGCCCAAAGGGTCAGTTCGGCGGTGCAGAGGGGCAACGTGACCAGTATTCTGGGGACTTTGCCTCGATGTGGTGAGCTGGAGGACATTTTTTATTTATAGCTTTTTATCCCTTTTTTATGTTTTGATTTTAATAATATGTGTGTTGATACAACTGTAGTTGGATGGAATGTACTTGTTTATGTATTTTTATTTAATAAATAATTTGACTTTCAAGGCATGTCACATAACAATCGTAACACATGCAACTTTCAGTCACAGCACAGCAACATTGCAAGTGGGAAACCATATATTAATGCTAACAAATGAAGTATAAACATAGACCTGTTCTCATAAGAATGAAAGTACTGATTCATTGATATTTAGATAAAAAACACTCCATTCAGAACGTAAACTGTTAATTAAAAACCTTGTGTAACTACAATTATGTCTAAAGTCTACCGCCATTGTCGCTTTGCTCAGTTTTTGTGGGGATTTTACACGAAACGAAATTTCTAGTCAACATTTGAACTCTCATGACCTGCTCTATGCGATAATTTTGTATTATAATGCCGATGTAATAAAACTGAAAATAGCTGAGCTTTTCTGTATGGATTGCAGGATATGACTTAAATAGAAGATTCAACAGTTTGGTCACCCATAACATTTTCATGTGTGTGAGCGCAGCGATGATTGCACTCAACGCTTGCTTGGCTCATACAACAGCGCACTTTGAGAAAAACAAAAAAGTTTGGGAACTGGATATTCGAAGCGCATTATTTAGTCATTTGCGGTCGACATTCCGCTACCGTATTGCAGATCGCCCGCGGGCTTCCTAAAAAACTCCGCAGGATTTCGCAAACTGGATTTATCGGCTTGGTGGAATGTCGAGGAGTTGGAGCCCACGCCGGTGTAATGTCGATGTATCGCCTTATCGGACGAACGAGACAAATGTCCGCTAATTGGTTTGTGCAGTCGAGCCGCCCCAAAAACTGCCGTATTTCCGTGTAGACGGAGCTAAGGTGTTTTGTGATATTTTCAGAAACGAATATCGTAAACAACTACAAACTTGGCAAAGCCTTTAATTTAAAATACGATTAAAACAAGTCTGATTTCATTTATGATAACAGTAACAATAAAGTCTTAGCTCTGTCCTAAAAGCCTGAAATACACCAACCTAGCTACTTACTTATAGGTACTCATAGTGAAATCACCTCTGAACATTCGTTCAAACTTCACGTCGGAAAACAGTTACTTATACAATAGAAGTATTTACTATATCTACCTACCAGGCGTAGTTCCGAGGCTGACTACATTAATGTTATAGAAAGTATTTCCAGTCGAAATTCAGTATCTATAGATATAAATATAATTTATTTATATTCATTATGAACTAAACTCTACGTATATTGTTTTTAGTTTGACGGATAGTTTTTATCGTCTGCTTTATTTTACTTCAACGTAGTGAATATTAAATTTAAAAAAGTACTATTAGGTATTTTCTCTGTTCACTTATTCCTTCCGTGTGGGTGAACTTAAACTCTATTTTGATTCCTATTTATATGTGACTTATTAACTTCTATTATTCGAATCTTCTACTTATTGCGTATTTTCTTAACTTAACTTCTGCTGCGCCATCAAGCACTCTGCACAATATCTATTTGGTCTTCCTACAAATAACTCTGCTATCTTAGAATTCTCCTGCGCATCGAGACTTAACGTGTAGACATAATGGATAGTTGTCCTGTCTGCGCATTTGATTCATTTCGCGACAGACTAACGGGTCTGAATAACTCGCGAGCTTCGAGTACTGACCCATATTAGCATCTGCAGTAATCCGCATATTTTTATGCTGATTCAGAATGTGTTCTGTGTCCATCAAATTCCGAACTCACCGGAATCCGCGTTCAACGCATTCCAATTTCGATACGGTTAAAAATCGGTGACAATTTTATGTGACGTTACCGTTTCACGTATTCGTAAGAACCGTAGGATTACTTCAATTCGAATCAGGTCACTAAACTTTCTGTTACTTAATAAATAAATAAAAAGAAGTTTATTCAACCACAAATATTTTACAAAATTGCTTAAACCTAATTACATGTAACACATTATCAGTTGCGGCCGAAAAGGAGGAGCCTCAGCATTGCTGCTGCTTTTCAGTCACCCCCTGTATAACCAACTGAGTCGCTACACTGGACGCCGCGAGAACATTTTACCAAAACAAAAACACTATTAAAATAAAAATTTAGGCAGAAACATATATATAAGCCATGCTGCAATTTGGTCGACCAACTGGCGAGGATTTGTTTTTGGGTTCAATTTGTACACCAACGATATAATATTTGGTGATGAGCAGTGGCATAGGTTAATAGATAAAATGCTAGTGTTATACCTGCGAGGCTTGGGGCGTAGGATCTCGATAGGTTGGGGTGCGCGACGCGACGGCCAGGCGGCACACGCGCAGCCCTCACCGCCCGCGGTCAGCGGCGCCGCCTCCGCGCGCGGCGTGCACGCATCTTCACTGTAACAATATTTAATTCAATAGTAGTCATTGATGTGTATACTTAATATAATGTTACTATAGTCCTCATTGGATGCGAGAAGAGTATTGCGTCTCATAAACGTTCTCTCTATTATACTTATAAGTAAAGTCTAAGGTAAGTATACTTAACATAAAATATAATGTATACTAGGAGAAAATTCGGAATACCCATATACCGCCATGTCTATATTTACCTATTTGACGAGTATGGTTCTTTTCTTGTTTGCATACTTGGCGTTGGATGGTAAATGAATTCTTGGAATGAATTATTTAACAAAATAAAAACTTAACTTAATATAAACTTATTAAAAAAAGCTTTTTACCAAAGGCAATGAGGTTAATTAAAATGAATAATATAATTAGGTAAGTATAGCAGGTTATACTTATTGTATGCCGTCGTAACAGCATAAAATAAAAAAAACAGCTTTCGCTCATTTTTTAAATGGCTAAATATTTTATATAAGTGAGTAACTAGCAACCCGCAGTGGAGCACCGTGATGGAGTGTGCTCCATACCCCATGCGATTGATTAATGGAAGGCCTGTGCCCAGCAGTGGGACGTGTATAGGCTGTTTATGGTGATTATGAAGTAACTAGACTCTATATGTCATCATCTCCCTAGCATTATCCCGTTTTTCACAGGGTCCGCTTACCTAACCTGAACATTAAAAGCGACTACCTATCTGACCTTCCAACCCGCGAAGGGAAATCCAGCCCAATACAGGTTAGGTCACATACCTCCGAAAATGCATTTCTCCGGAATGTGGGTTTCATCACGATATTTTCCTTCACCGCTGAGCACGTGATAATCATTTATGAATTTAAAAAACAAATTCGACAATCATTGGTTTAGGTCTGACTCCATACTAACAACATAACATTACCTATAATTACTAGACTCAACATAATTGATATCACATGGATTTCTATCTGGTGTGTTAATCTGTAATAGTGATTGATTATAATTTCATATACTTACTTAAAACTGTAAATTGTAACTGCGCGTAAAATATACGAAAGAATATAAAAATAACAATAAAAACACCAGCTTATTATAAATTGTATAAAACAAAGTCGCTTTTTCTGTCCCTATATTCCTATGTACGCTTAAATCTTTAAGACTACGCAACGGATTTTGAATGATTTAAGAGGAAGGTTTATAATTATGTATAATAAAATCCATAAAATAGTGGTGAAATACTGTTATTTTTGAGGTTTTTAATGTGATGCCGTAAATAATTTCATTTTTTCCTCAGCATTGCACCCGAGCGAAGCCGGGGCGGGTCACTAGTATTATAAATACATAGAACACTTCTTCCAGCGCGCCACACTGAGGCAGTGCGCCCAAAACGCTGGCAGCACTTCCCCTCTGAACTGCCAGGCCTATTCTCCACGGAAAAAAGCTGCCAGCTCCTGGATCCCCAGTTGCCTCAATGAGACTAGACGCCATATCTATTATCGATAAATTATAGAGTACTCTTTATAAGTTATAGACATCTCATGTGGCGTTTGAAAACGTTCAGCATAACTGAAAGCATCTAATCCTCGATGCATCGCACGTGTACATCTGCAGGCACGTGCATACAAAGATCCCCTGTGGCGTATAAGTGGGCCGTGCCAACTGGGACAGAATGCCTTTGTGCCTTGGGGCAAGCTTTTACCGGTTGCGATATAGCTGATGCTACTGTTAATCTTAGGGACTGTTCCATTAGCTCAGTTAATTCAATTAGGAGGTCCAGGGTTGGATTCCCCGTGATGAGACGCCTAACAAAAAGAAAACAATCACCTGAAATTAAAGTCCGAAAAATAATGATGATTCCGCGCAGTCGATACTGGCTACTTTTTGCTTAACTAAGTATGTAATTGTTATCTGAGCCATGCCGGAGGCCTTAGGCGGCTCAATAATAATCTTGACACCAGAAATGACGAGGACGGTCATTGATCTCACCCACACCAGAGAAGAAGAAGAATAGGACAGTTTCCAACTAGTCAAATCAGTTACTTTTGACACGACATTGTTATGGAATTTGTATGAAAAAGAAACAAGCTGCAAAAGTCCAATATGTTTCTTGCAAAGTAATAAATTAACTGGTTGCACTTAAGACCTCTTGGTTACCTACATGTCGTTTCTGTAATAGACCAAAAACACCTACAAAAACATAAATGTTATAATTATGACAACCAATAGTTCATAATTTCGCCACTGTTTACAAATAATTTGCTGGGCTCAGTGACTGAACTTTTGCTCTTTAATTTTACCTACCCAATTCTTGATATGAAGCATGATGAATTCGCGTTTATAGGAGAATGTAAATTACTTGGTTGCGATTTCAGCTATTTACTCATTAAACCCACAAAATTAAACAAAGTTACGACGAAGATAATGAAAGTAGAATTATATTTTAGGAGCGTTCATTCGAATTGCTAAGATCGTAAATGAGGCAGTAGTACGTATTAAGAGCGTAGTTTGTTCTCTATTAGCTTTAAAGCATCTATCAATTTGTATTAGAGCTGTGTGGTACAGTACTGCGTATATAGCCCGCTATGAAGTTGAACAAACTCGTGAACGGAATTTGTAGTTAGAATATATAATAATTCAAACAATTACATTTTGCGATACGGCTCACGACCTATCACGTAGAAAGCTCGGTGAGGTGTGGGTACTTAGTTCATCTTGGAATAGATGTACCTTAAACTACCCCATTGAGATATAGTCATTAGCGTATGTTAGGTATGTATGTTCAAAATACAACCATCAGCAAAACTCATAAAAACAATATTCCATTGTTTCGCACTGCAGAGTATCATTGTTCGCACAATTCATTCGAGTGTCAGTGATATAGACAATCAGAAAGGAACCTTTTGGAGTGTAATGGCACGCGACGATGTCCAACCACGCCTGACGATGCTCATGCAGGGTGGCTGGTTCCTGTATTGTCTCTGCCATGGACGATTGGCCATCGAGGCGCGGCTTCCTTGCGCGCCCTTTCAATAACGCCTTAATTATGAGGAAATGAAGAGACAACAATCAGTAATGTAATGCTGAGAAAGTACGCTAGAAGGGTAAGCGCGATTTGTGTTTTTTATGTGACTTATTAATGATTGATTATGGTAGATTTGCCGCATGTGGCACCCGGTAAGCATGATTTTTGATGCTACGAAAGTTCATCATCCCCCTAGCATTGTCCCGTTTTTATAGAGTTCGCTTACCTAACCTGAAGATTTGACAGGTCCGGTGGTCAGGTGGTGGTGATGCTACGAGAGTTGTCATATTATAAATGAAATGAAAGTAAGGTCCTCGCGAGAATTTCCGGTTTGGGCATAGGTAATCTACTACTTCTTCCTGCCTTCTTGAAATTTTAAATTTTTGCATGCCTAACAATGGTGAAGTGTGTGATCTTGCTGAATTTTATTTAACCTTTATATACCACATTTCATCATAATATACCTAACCTGAAGATTTGACAGGTCCGGATTTTTACAGAAGCGACTGCCTGTCTGACCTTTCAACCCACGAAGGGAAAACCATCCTAATACAGGATAGGTCACATACCTCCGAAAATGCATTTCTTGGGAATGTGGGTTTCTTCACGATGTTTTCCTTCGCCGCTGAGCACGTTATAATCATTTATGATCCAAACATGAATTCGAAAACAAATTCGACAATCATTGGTTTAGGCCTGTGCTGGATTCGAACCTGCGACCTCAAAGTGAGAGGCAAGCGTTCTACCAACTGGACTACCACGGCTCCTTTATGTACCAATTATTTTGATTTTCATTTTACTATACAATACCCATCGACCACCAATTGGACCCTTTTGTTAGTTCTTAATCCTCGTACCGCCTGAATTGGAATGCCAAAAAAATTAAACGACGGTATTTGAGGTACTGCTTTGAAATCCGAATCGCATATTATAATCATACGTCCGTGGGCTCGCGTCATCACATTATCATTCCACAAATGCCAGTACAACCTTCAAACCGGTCCCGCGGTCCTCTGCTACCCCTGACACAGGGATTCTTACTGTTTGAGATTTGTGTTTTATTATTTGAAACGGTATGCAGTGCCTACCTACTTATTTTCTATAAAGTTCAATAGGAGCTGTTGGTGCAAACAGTGGCCAAGATAATTTGGAAATCAGTCAAACCATGGCTCAAAACTACTTTTTCGAACTTTTCTCATCGATCATTAAATTACTTATTTCTTCATCACTGCTGCCTATAAACTATACTTTTAATAAATAAAATTATACATTTTATATTTATACAATTTAAGTAAGTGCATTTTTTATGAACGTACAAGTTTTACTCATTCATATTATGCATACTTTCCTACGTATGCTCCATACCCCCTCCGGTTGATTGAGGGCATGCCAGCAGTGGGACGTATATAGGCTGTTTATGTATGTGTGTGTGTGCAGAAGTATGATTTGATTTCTAAGTAGGTAAGTATCAAAATTCTTGGAACGATCTAGTTACAGCTTTTCAAAGACCACTGATCGAACGTATGAAATAGTACCGTTACATAGTACAAATAGGTTTGTACTATGTAACTGACTGGAGAACTTACTAGTAGGCTAGTAAGTTCTCCTATAAGATAGAGCCGAGAGATCGAGTCCAGCAGCTCAGGAATCTAGTGCACAAACACACGCTCACTTTTGTTTTAAACGTGTTTAGGGTCGAAGACAAGCCGGGGGTACTTATAAAGGTGGTCAGCAGAGAATGCTAGTGTAATTAGAGAGAACTTGCACGCCATCCATTGCACATGGTCTGCGTACCTTGTGCAAGTCAGCCTCCGCTGCAAAGGGTAACTTATCTCTATTACCGCGACAAATGTGTAGCCTTCAACCTATCATATTCAAAATGTTTTAAACAAAGGCCAGATCAAGAGTAAGTAGTAGTAAGTATGCAGATTTCGATGACAGTGGAAGAAGTGTGAGGATAGTAGTTGGTGGATTTATGTGGTGTGGCTGCAATGTAAAATAGGTCTGGTGTCATGTTTGTGTATTCAACCAAACATAGATAACGGCGTCTGTCTATCGGTCGAAACATGCGTTATTTGCCACGCCTCATGCGATGCGTAACCCATGCCGCAAGTGCAAGCGGGGCCGCGTTTACTACGGGATTCTTCCAGCTACATCTATACCTAGTAAAGTGCTAAAGAATTCTTGAGCTCAGAAATCCTAACATGTTTGTAGTGGTTTTGTTACGCTCGTTTTATATTATATAGGGTTGCTACATCCCGCTACGGACGTTTTCTAAAATATTTACATACGTAGATACAACAATTGACAGTTGCAGTACCAGACAGTTGATTGTCGATTTGTCTTTGTTTGTGAGAAGGTGCATTTATAGCGTACAGCAATACCTAGTAGGTATAGAATATTTTATTGTGCTGTCTGTCATTCATGATTTTTTTTTAACTTAAGTATTTTTATTCATAGCAATTTTAAGATAATGATGTGACGTGATCATCAATGAATGGTAAGTAATATTCAAGTAAGTAAAATATTATTTCAACATCCATTGGCCGTCGGTAGCTACTTGCTAGCTCACTGGCTGGTGAGGTCGGTTATCGACCTTACTACCTAATCGAAAGAAAAAGAAGAAGTAGTGTATACTCCCTTGTGCATTGCAACGGCTATATTTCCAAAGAGCGAGCTAACGTTCTCGGTGCCCAGTAGCCCATCGTCAATCAACGCGATGAACAAATGAAAAGCGCGTGCCTTGCGCGTGCGCATACCTACAAGGAAACTAAGTTCCTGAGCGCTTGGGACGTTAATTTAAGCATTCTTTGATAATATGTTGCCTTTCAGTGTTTCTATTATAGGTAACGGTTTTTGTTTTTCTGTTTTCTCTTAAACAATTTTCTTATGATATTTCACAATACTACTCGTACATATGCTATGAGTTATATACTTAAGTATCCCTAGTACTACCAAAGAGTAAGCATTCCGGATATATTATTTTCGTAAGAGAAAGTGTTTGAATATCGGTATCTACTTGTACTGTATCATTTTATGACGACTAACTTAGTACTAATCTTCATAAAAATTACAACTCATTCTAGTTTATTCTATTTTCGAGCCACATGATGCTTCTTATTTACATTTACTACTCTGTAGTCGTAACAAAAAGTTATTTTGATATTTCTAGCTACTGCTTAACCATTACATTGTTTAGGCGATCACAGCTGTGTTTTGAATCCCGCATCCACCGAGCCCGCATGTACTATCTCGTATGTACAATGTCGTACCTATACAACAGATATAATGCAGTGAACAAAATATACCCTTTAAACGTGTATCAATGCAAGAAAACGGTGATGTCTTGGCTTATGAGTCTGAGTTATGACGAGACTGAGGAGCTATTATTGATAACTGCTTAGCTCCAATTTATAAGCACCCGAATAGTGGAAGAAGAAGAAACTATTCCGAACCCAAGTTTAGTACCCTCGCTCTCACACACACTCACACTCACACACACACACATACACACACACACACACACACACACACACACACACACAAACTTTTTGTAACAGTATTTTTAAATTACTTTTCTCATATTTCTTACGTTTTTTTTTTATTATTTACTTTCTTTGTATTGCTCTATTTATAACATTATTAATGACCGTATTCCTGGAGGTGGAGGCCTGGAGACCTATAACACAGGGTACCCTAGTTTAGGCTCCAGCCTCTACAAATATTATTAATGTTCATGTTATAAAATGATTGTAAACTAGTATAAGAACAATGTTATTTGTAGAGGAAATAAATATATTACTTACTTACTTACTTACTTTACTTACAATCCCATCCATTATCTATGTAGTTTGTCCGGAGGGTCGGGCGACGTTGTTGTCTCATTTGTTACCACATAATTCATTATAGCTCTCTCTTTGTCCACGCTACTGATTTTGAATTCCATTAAAAAGTAATGACCCAAATCGTAGCTTAATATACCAGAAGCAAATACAACAGGCTGACATTAAAACAATATAAATTTTGTTTCAAAGATCGTAAGGTTCTCAATTTAATAAATTAGGTAAGTACTAAGTATATCCAGTCTTTTTCTATAGTGTGGGTTATTATTGAGCCGCCAAAGGCCCCTGATATGGCTCATGTAACGATTACTCACTAACATCAGTAAGTAGTAACCGGGACCGACGGCTTACGTGCCTTCCGAAGCACGGATCATCTTACTTTCGGACAATCAGGTGATCAGCCTATAACACTAAACTAACTGAGTCATTATATGTAGTAATATAAACAAATACAAGAAATACACTATTTTATTTGGTAAATACTAAATAGTAAAAGTTACACAAGGTACTACTTAAAACTATTTTATAAGCAGTGCATAATCGAACGCGTAAGTTCAGATTCCGTTGAACTTTATCAATCTGCAGTTTCGTAGAATACGGGAGATGGGCGGCAAATACTTCTTAAATCGACACTTAAAATGCCATTACATTTCAGTTTTTTTATTTATCATGACCTCTATTTGAACTGGCGTGGGTTCGGAACGTTATCGTGTAGTTGGCAACCTCATCTTTTCATATTCATCATACAGAAGTGGCTGCAAGTTACGTTCTAGTTACTTGTGGCTCTGCCCACCCCATTGGGGATAAACGGGCGTGAGTTTATGTACGTATGAAGACTGTTGTTAATTAGAAGAAAAAAGTAAGTAAGTAAATGGACCATTTTTATAAAGAGTTTTTCGACACTAATTTTGTCACGAAATTCGCACCCATTTCTTGACAATCTTGGCTCGCTTTGAACGTATCGTGTGGTATAGTTAGCAGCTACAAATGTATATTTTAAACAATAAGTTTTATAAAACTTTAGATACTTACATAAGATACACAAGTGTTCGAATTAAAGATTTTTTTAGTAGGTTGAAATAACTATATAAGTACCTACCCACTTAAACTTATTAGGATTTTAGTCTTTTCTTTATATAAGTAAGCTAAATATTTAAAAAGTTTATGAAGCGAAATCATTTATTATTACTAAGTACCCCTAGATACTATGTTTTAATATTTAAAAACTAAAATATTCCATACTTATTCAATAGTTTGCCTGCTGACCGTCCTTCGGGCAGGCGTTTCATAAATTCAGTAGCATTGCGTGTCGGACAGTATGTTGCCCCCAGGGTCAGTCCAGTGGGCATTCCGACAGGTTCTTGGAAAATAATTACCCACTGCTCCGCGTTTAGGGATCAATCATATAATTTAGCAAATTCATCGGAATAACAGTACTAAATTGTGTTTTGAATTTCGAGCCTCCTCGGTTATTGATAAACTTTTGTTTTTGTTATGAAATTATATGAATTATGCATACATATATGTCTTAAATATAAAGAACTGTTTTGAACAGACCTTATTTTGTTTCTCAAACAGATTTTTTTTTTATTGTAAATAGGTTCATGTCTTACCTCATTTTAAGTAAGTTCTCTATAATATTTAAACAACAATAAATGTAATCTAGAGCAATAAAAACAAAAAAGCCTTGAGGCTAGGTAAATAAAATAAAACACATAATCTCTTCCGATCCTATTTAAGTTACTTTGTAACTTACATTTACTTAAATTTATTGGTCGGGAAAGTTAAAATTATCAGCAATGAAATCGAATCCTTTTAAAGATCATTAATGGACGGACAGCCCATCTCGGGATCAATAACATTTGGAATCAATTAACTATATTCTGATAGCAGATGGACGCATTTCGGGATGAATATGCTCGATGTACTGTCGGGACTAGTCCTGCAATTGATATAATTTCCAGATGACCCTCAGTAAGCGATGCCTGTTTATTGGTATATGTATATAATTATGTTTTGAATATCAGAAGTGGCTGTGGGTTCTTTTATTGATTACTTGAGGTTCTGCCTATCCCAATACGGATAGGTAAAGGCGTGAATTTATCTGTAGCGGAACCACCTGTAGTATGTATTAATCAAAGCACAGCTGATAAAAAATAATATCTAGTAATTAGTAGCGGACTCTACCATAAAATTCAGACCCCTCATTTTACAAATGGCGACTGACAAAGCTACGTGCGTGTGGAACATCCTGCTTTGTCCTAATTATTTGTAACGCATGGCCATCCTCCCGTATACCTGACACAATGGAATTCAAAAAGGCACAAAAAATGTTCCGATGTTGGATTTATGCTGCTCTCCGCATTCGTGGCATTTTTGGCTGCATACAATTGAACAGATTGTTATTACTACGGATCTACGCATTGTTGATGCTTAAATAATGTTTAAAAATAATTGAAAAAGTTCCCTAAGTTTCATTTAGAACCCGTGATAAAAATGTGCATTTAATCAAACAGTACCCTCAGAATTACTATCGAGACTCACATTGTGGGAGTATAAATACTCCCACCTAAACGGAATAAAGTTCTAAATCCTTTGATTGATGTTAGATTCCTTAGGAATGTCGAGTGCTCTACGCTTTGCATTTACTACCTAGGTATGTTGCACTAAAACGAGTTCAGTGGCAATAAAACATTATTTTCTATTTATTTTAGCGTCAGGATTTACATTTAATTCTCAGTTTAGTACTGCAGTTTGTAAAAGAGCTTAAAGTAAACACAAAAATAAACAACTTAACCCCACCTCGCAATACAACAGAAGTTCCATAAAAACATTTTATTAGAAAATAATTGGAATAAAAAAAATCTTATGGTGATGTCAACACCTCGCGCCCACAGAATAGACGATAATTATAATGAAGATGAATTGTAAAGTATAAATTTACTCTGAACTATCTACTTCTGTATCAGATCGTATATCTGCCTGTACAAAGGGACAAGCAGATATACGATCTGCATCTTCATTTTAAAAAACCTAAAAATAAAAACTAAAATTTGGAGCCAGTTTTTTTCATTAAAAATGACAAATTGCATAAGTGACAGGGTTACCAGCATTTCGCCTATTGTAAGTACGAGACGACGACACGACAATGACACGAACTTACCCTTATGCCTTTCTTAAAAGAAAACTCACGATTTGAGCTAAAAAGCAGGCCGTAGCGATCTCATTCTTTAACCGATTAGAAAAAGGTCAATCATGTACATTCGTCTGCTGATTAAAGCAAGAAGCTTATTCGTGACCACGTGAAATACCGTAAGATCATTCTGGTGATATAAATATATATTATTAAAATGCGACTCTAAAGGTCCTGTCACACCCGTGTTTGTAAAAGTCGTATTAAACATATAAACTCACGCCTATTTCCCACTAGTGTAAGCAGATACTATGGAATTCCATTTGCTTCGATCCTGACACTCTCTTGCTTCCTTCACAGACACTGTATTAAACTCGCACTAAATTAGCAAACGAGGTTTTTGTTTACCTTTGATAAAGTAAAAGTAATTATTATACGTAATCATTTAAGTACTTAGTGTGCGTAACGCATCTTCAAAACTAGATAGTGTTAGATAGAAGAGAATCGATCGACTTAGTATCGACTGATACATCACTATGCTACTGAACGTCACAACACTGGCTTAGTATTTAGACAGATCTAATTCTTACCGCACATTGGTGCTAATTCCTGTAAATACCATCTAATTTTATTTTAAGTTATATCATTTTCTAATCCGCCGAAAAGAAAAGGGACGGGTAATCGACAAGCATAAAATTTATGGAACACACGTCAATTTTAAGCACAAATCTAAACCAACCGTCTAAAAATTTTACATCAGGCAATAACCCGACACAGTTAAGTACATGTCAAACGGATTGCATACCAGCGACGTACCTTTTGATTCGCCCGGGTTATTCATTCATTCACTCATTCTTCCTAAAATTAAGAGCTGTGAATCATCCGTCCCTTTCCTTTTCGACGGATATGAAAATGACGGATATAACTTAAAATAAAATTAGGCGGTGTCTGCAGGAATCGGGGTCATTGAGATTATAATATATAAAATTGTTATCTTATGGATATATATAATCACTTATTGTACTGTCAATGTTGTTGTCGATTGTGTCTCAGGATCGAAGCAATGGAATTCCACAGTCACTGTTTACCCCGGTGGGAAATAGGCGTGAGTTTATCTATGTATGTATGTATGTATTGTACTAACTAGTCATTCTGTTTAATAGTAGGTATCAAATTAAGACGAAAACTGTTTACTTAGTTTGGTTTTTCTTCTTGTCATTTTGGATGGCATTCAGATTTTTACAGCCCAGTATTTTGCCACTCGGACAGCATTTTCGGTGGCATTCATCAGCTTCTCTCGCGTACAGGTATCAGGGCACGCGGGGCAAGATGTTAGATGAGCCATAGTCTGTGGCGTAACACCACACACGCAGCTCAGGTCCGATCCGTTGATAAAATCCCACCTGGACAGGTTATCTTTACTTCGGCCAACCTGTGTGCGGAGTTTATTTAAAGATTTCCAGGTCGGCCTGGTCAGCTCAAAACCCGGTGGAAGGTTCTTCGAGAGGGGGACAAATGGAGTAGGTAGCGTCGCTGTCCTGCGCCAAAGACTGCATCTGGCTTGGGGAGCTTCACACTCAGTTGGTTCGACAACCAAACCAACCGAGTTTGGTTAATAAATGTTGACATGTTAAGTACTTAAGGGTTTAATATAATCGTAAAATGTATTTACAATCTAATGTACTTACAAAAATATTTCCAAACTAAAGCTGGTGTGGTGGCATCTTAAGGTTTTATACGTTGACTCCTTACAGTTCAATGGTTGGTTATACCGTTATAGTCCTTATGTCACATACGTTACGTATCAATTTGTCGTTAGAACTAGTTCTCTCAATTTGCATGAGGGTACTCTGTCTGTAAATCACGCATATCTTTGTCTGTCCACCGTTAGTTGTGGTTACGTCATAAAAATACAAGGAAAGAAGGTTTATATAACGTTTTTGTGTTTCTATTTACCTGGAAATAGTTCTGGTACATTGTGCGAATAAAGAAAAAAAATACAGTTATTATTAGGCACAGTTGTCCCTACCTTACAAAATTTACAGTGAAATGAAAGTAACTGGACCGTCTTTCTTTAGCTCTAGATTTGAATTATGAATATTATTCGACCCGACTAACTAGACTTGTAGGGTCTTTAAAAATACTTTATTGGGCGCAATGAACACAAGATACAGAAATAGTGAAATGGAGTCTTCAAGGCTAGAGTGAATAGGCATATAGAGTGAGTAAGCGTGATCCACCCTAGACCACATCTTCACTTACCATCAGGTGAGATTGTGGTCAAACGCGAGCCTATATTATTAAAAAATAAAATAGAACAACAGATATAGTATGGTACAAAAGAAAAAAAATACAAAATAATAGTAGTGACGGGTACTCTATACTTATTTATTAAAAGCTTTTAAAAGATTAATAGTTTCTTAGGTAGGTACAACTCTGAAAAAAAAATATATTCATTTCAAAGAAAACTTCATTGAATATGCATACAAATTGATTTATACGACAATCACACACAGATATTGCGTAAATTATACGGGGTCCCCGTGTTGCGCATAAATGTCAGTTGGCTCGTGCGATCGTGACGGCGAGATGCGCGCGCGCACGCTAATGTACCGCCTTATGGTTTTATGGAGCTGCTGTTTGTGTGTTAGTAGCGCTAGGGAATAGAATAAATACCTTTCTAGGTAGAACATTAGGATTCCTTTACTGATTCGGCCTCATTTTAGAAGGCGTAATAGTATGATGTTCCACTACTTGATACCAATTTTAAGCCACCCTATAGGAATTACGGATGGATCATATAAAACTGGCGCCAAGCTCCTTATTCGCCCGAGCATTTTAAAATAAGGTGTTATATAGTTATTAACGGGAAACGTGATTAACGGGAAAATCTTCAAAATGTAACACGGTAGTTAGTCCGGATACTAAACTAAAATATAGCAGCTAAAGCGCTTCTATAAATGCTTAGAGTCATGCATGTTGCATTCAGGGGCCTCTGGCAGCTCAATAATAACCCTGATACCAATGTTGGTAATCCCACAGGATAGAAGAAGAATGCATAGAGTGGAATATTACATGCATACCCCTACATTATTGACAACAACCACTCTTTATGATTGGCTGTTTGAGATCAATATTGCTGGTTCAGAGAAATAAACTTACATTACACTATTTATGACAGCCAGTGCGTTGCCCTGACCAATAACACTAACACAAGTTTTTAACAGCATATCTATAACGGTGCATCGTAAAACAGAAACCCTGCGAGAGACGTCCCTAATCCCTTATCTATAGACATGTTAGTCCCGTATAGAGGAATAAAATTATAATTAACTACGGTTATGACTTTGTAATTAATTGATGTCATAACAGGCAACTAGGGGTCAGCGAAGATCGTAACGGGGCGACCATCATGAACATTCTCACTTACGTACCTTTTCTTGATATAATCGCTTTATTCACAACATCCTGAAGTACAGTCATGAGCAATATAATGTACCCACTTTAGGACTCTGTCGCACTAACATATTTGACATTTAGTGAGACTTACAGTTCAATTTGTCAAAAACTTAATGTGACATGGTACCAAAGTGTATATTAATATTAATGCTCGTGACCGTACCTAGACCTCGATAGTTTCTCGATACTTTTATCCTAAAGAAACATGAGAGTAGAACCACAAATAACAGACTCGCAAACATAAGTAAGAATCTACCTACTTTTTATCTTCTTGTGATGTGAGTTGTGAGGTGGAATACCAACCTCATCAAACCTGGTGTCAGGGATATTACTGAGCCGCCAAAGGCCCCTGACATAGCTCTTGTAACGACTACATACTTACATCAGTAAGTAGTAACCGGGACCAACGGCTTAACGTGCCTTCCGAGGCGCGGATCATCTTACTTTCGGATAATCAGGTGATCAGCCTGAAATGTCCTAACCAAACTAGGTATCTCAAAGTGACTTTTTATAATGCTTAATGATTAAAATATGAATATGATCTCTATAAACCGACCGGCCGACCAACGGACCTGGTATCGGCGCCCGAAGGATGTAATATACGATCCCGACTCTAGCCATAGAGGCGGCCAATTAGCTCGCGACAACAAACACTTCAGAACCCCGACCCCGCCGGCGTGGTCGACGATTTCCGTCATTCAGCGCCTATCGCTATCGACCCGCTAGGGTCGATTAATTCTTTGAAATATTATCCTCTCAGACGACGCCCTGAGTCGAGGGTCGCGCCCAACTGGGCACCCTCAGACAGGTTATCTTAAATTTTGTACCGGGTGAGAACCCTCAGTGCTCCCCTTTGTTCGGCCAAGTAGTAAATGCCATTTGCGGCAAATTTGTAGATGTGACTTACTTATTGTATAAGTCACGTCAAAAATTAACCGTACTCTTAATACTAATTATACGTATAGATAGCATCAACAAATATAGAGACGATGCAGGCTTGTAGATGTTGTAAATTATTCCCTAAACGAATAAAAGTCCCACCATACAGTCAATATATAAGAAAAATATGGAAGATAAATAAACATTATCCTCATGACCTTTCCTATCCGGGGTGGGCACGGTGTATCCTTCTTTCTCCAAAGATCCTTATTTAATAGGAAACGTACAGAATTCTTATCACAAAATTCACGTAAACAGAGCGGTCAACTATATTCATGGCCTGTTTAATACTGTTTATTGAACAAACATTCAATATTTAAAGTCGATAAGTCTGTGAGTGGCAACCGCGCTAGATAATTTAAAGTCAATCTTATGTCAAGTAGGCCTCGTTAAGTATTCCAACCTCGAAGGCCGATTGGTCGCGGAATTCCTTCACAATCGCCGTACGAGTACATTATCTAGGCAAACATTTGCACGAAGTCCCCCGAGTCAAGCACTCAGAGTCAGGGAGTTAGGAGACTTTACGACTACTTATGGCGTTGGTTTTTATTTATTTAATCATTTATCATAAGCAGAAATTAAAATAAATCTTCTTCTTATCGTATGGGTCGTGAGATGGATTACCAACCTCATCAACTCTGGTGTCAGGGCTGTTATTGAGCGGCCAAAGACTTCTCACATAACTGTAGAGAGTCAATCTTTTTCCTTTTCTTATATTTTTACTGACAGATTTAGTCATTTTATTATGTTATATTAAAATAGCCAGAAGCGACACCCTGAGGGACAGGATCACTGGATAATTAGGTACGTATGGAATAATTCTACTTGGGTGGAATAATTCTAGTAGGTACTGAATTCCAGCCGATGCAACTCCACAATAAGCCACATCAAAGAAAAAAGTAATAACCAGATTTACACCAATTCACTAAAAAACATAAACTGAATGTAACATGACAGAGCATCACGCTTGCATCCCCGAAGGAATAAAGGTATATGTATATCGCTATGTTTGAATTCCACGTAATTGCGAATTTAACGTGATGTCAATTTGTATGTGTGTGTCTGTTTGTTTGTTTGTTCGTCTTTCACGGCAAAACGAAGCGACGAATTGACGTGATTTTCTAAGAGGAGATAGTTGAAGGGATGGAAAGTGACATAGGCTAATTGTTGTCTCTTTCTAACTTCCCACTTCCCTAAAATGGAGTATGGAAGTTTGTATGGAGCATTCCGCAATTTTCATGGTAGATAGCTAAAAATTCGTATGCGGACTATTCGTGACTAACAAAATCTCTTCAAAGAGGGAGTGAAATATGGGACCTTTCGCAGTTATTTTCAAGGTAGGAAGCTAAAAATTGGTACATTAGGAAAGGTGAACCGTGTTACTCTGAATATGACGCGAGGACGCCGCGGGCAAAAGTTAGTCAAACTATAAAGTCGAATTCAGTGGTAACCTGAATGTGTCATCGACGTAAAGAGGGAAGGCTTGCATACAGTAAGAAAGACAAGGAAAAAAAGAATTAAGCCTCCTGACTGGTACCTATTGTAATATAACAGCCTCCGTGGTCTAGTGGTTAGAGCGTTAGCTCACGATCTGGAGGTTCGGGTTCGATTCCCGATGGGGACATAGTCGAAATCAGTTTGTGAGACTGTCCTTTGTTTGGTAAAGACTTTTCAGGCTTGAATCACCTGATTGTCCGAAAATGTAAGCTGATTCCGTGCTTCGGAGGGCACGTTAAGCCGTTGGTCCCGGCTATTAGCCGTAAAAACACCACCACCAACCCGCAGTGGAGCAGCGTGATTGAGGGGAGGCCTGTGCCCAGCAGTGGGACGTATATAGGCTGTTTATGTTATGTTAATTGTAATATGCCATTGACACGAAAGATGTAGCGAATGGTAAACACCAAGGTGCTTCAAGTGGGTAGGTACCTACACAAATGAATGCCTAAGTACCTTACAAGTATACCTACACAAAAGTCGATTCATAACAAGGTATGCGATAGAAACCAGTACGAATAACTGAATGGAAGATCTATCAAGGTAGTGATTGCAAATGAGGCATAATACCACATTAAACCGGTGCCATCAACACAAACTGTTAAACATATTGGATTAGTAGATATAATGGCTTATTTTAATATCGCATATGATAGACATTGAAACATGTTTCCTACTATTTAATTTATTTTTTATTTATTTATGTAAGTACTAGTTTGTACCAGAATGTCGTTTAAGTACATCAAGTTGAAAAACTCTACGTAGATTTGTCTATTCGGTAATCTTTTCTTCTATCGTGTGGTTAGTGAGGTGAATTATCAACCTTATCAACCCTGGTGTCAGGGTTATTTGGTAATAAAAACCTTCGTAGGTATCTACAAGTTTTAACTGATTAAAATCAAAGTTATCACAGCGTTTGTTACAAAATCATAATTTGCTTTAGGATAATAATTAAAGAACAAACGACTAAGTTAAACCGAAAGCTTCAAAAGCTCTAAGTAGCAAAATAGATTACTCAAGTTGAGCGATTGCCAACCCACCGCGGCTAGAAGCCTGGAGCTTTTGAAACAACCTGCTCTTACGCAAGTACCCACAGAAGCAGCAGATTAATACCGCTTAATTATCACCCCCACACATCGCGTGATCACAACCCTTCAACGACTTTCGCTCGCTACAATTAAAACAAGTACAATGAGAGTTGTTTTTCCCACGGCGTGAGAAAAACAATGAATATAAGTGACAAACCTCGCCATCCATTCCACTATGCTCGTCACTACACCACACTGCACTCACTGAAACTTTTACTTTTCGCGGCGCGTGTGTCTGCGCGGGCGCACACACGGCACTCGGGCGCAGGCGGCGCGCGGTATACTGCCGCGGCCCGCGCCCGCCTCTCCTATAAATTCTTTACAAGACTCGTGCCTGAGCCTGGCCCTGTACACTCGAGTGCAACTTGTCCTGCCCTTTGGAGCTTCGAGCTTTTTCGGATAAGTTTAACTTTACCAAATTTGTTACTAAAACTTAAAATTGATGGAAATAACCTTTAGAATAAGTACTGAAAATTTAAATAAATATTGTACTTACTTACATATAAATATCAAAACAGTGTTTTTTCTTGGCCACTAACATTCGCAAGATACAGGCACGTAATTTACAATCCAGCGATAACGATAATAATATTATGAGAACATTGCCTTTGTTTGCATTATTCGATTGTATTCTTACTTGTGAATCAATCTACTACTACTTACTATCTACTTGATAACGTGTTTATTTCTTCAATATATCAATGCAATAATTATAGAACAGATAATACATTATATAAGTACTTAGGTGCATTTTAGAAAAGTGATATTGGGATAGGGGACAACACACGAAAGTGTGTATGGACTGTGTGAAGAAGTATAGTGTGAAAAGTGTGAGTACTGAGATGAAAGGAAAAATAATACATGTTTTACCGACCCCACTTATTTAGAGCAGGAGAATTTTAGAACAGAGTTAATGACACCTAACTTCATAACGATGCGGCATATTATTCAAGAAATTTACAAGACAGAAGCCAAAAGATTAGTAAAATTTGAAGAGACCACGTGGTTTTTAATTAAAATATTAAGTATGGGAGTGTACAGGCGATGGCTGGCGCGCGCGCCGCGGTCGTCGCTCGGCAACCAGTCCGACGGCATCCCGCCCCGCGCCCCGCTCCCAAACTTTACACCCACCGCACCAAACCCTGCCTTATCCACCTACTACTAAGACTACTTTTAACAACTTCAAACCACTTACAACCTTTCAAAAACACAGGAGTTATCACTATTTCGTACATGCCATACAGGGTTCTCTACATATTTGTGAGGGACAATCGCATGGTGGACCATATCGGGGAGTGGTAAGGCCCAATTTGGCTGTGAGGGAGGCTGCAGGAATGCACCTGCCGGCTACCGGGCACCGCATCTCAACAACAATATTTACTGACTTTCGGTAACTGAGCTCACGCACGTGGTTTGCGGATAGTGTCGGCTTGTAGGAAACCACTAGCTTTAATTAAGATATCGCTACGTGACAACCGTTTATGGAAAGCGGGAAAAACTTGACTTCGATGATCTAAATACCCCATAAAAATACACCTAACACTGCAATTTGGAATGAGATATTATAATTTATTTACAGTTATACTTAGTTAGGATTTACTTTATATTTTCAAAGATATCGTAAATGTTCATTTCTCACTAAAATGCCTACGTGAAAGTGGGTGAGAGCCCTCAGCGCTCTCCATCTGAGGCAAAACCAAACCAACAAATTAAAAAAAAAAAAGTAAAACGAAGTCTACACTGTGATCGATATTGGGTGCCTACTTAAAGCATTGAGTACTAATCACACTATTAACACATGATTAAAACTCCTAAAAATAATTTGAGCCTCTTGCCTTCTTAGATATGTGGATCAGTGAGCTTCTGGTGTAGTTTTAGTGGGTAGTGTGTCCTAAACGTCCATATATGGAACTGTCATTGGCCGAGAAATTTTTATACTCTACTTACCTTCATAATATTTTATCAACACGTTATATTTTGTTCAATTTGATGTCTGCTTCTTATCGTGTGGGTTGTGAGGTGGAATACCAACTCGTGTAACGACTACATACTTACATCAGTAAGTAGTAACCGGGACCAACGGCTTAATGTGCCTTCCGAAGCAAGGATCATCTTACTTTCGGATAATTAGGTGATCAGCCTGTACTGTCCTAATGAAACTAGGGATCACAAAGTGATTTTTGTGACATGCCCCCACCGGGATTCGAACCCGGGGCCTCCGGATCGTGAGCCCAACGCTCAACCACTGGACCACGGAGGTCGTTGATGTATTTGATGTCATTATTAGTATTGGTGCACAAAATTAGGACGTCACACCCTAGGCACCCTAGCACCTATCACGTCGGTCTAGAAGAAAGCTCGGTGTGGTGTGGGTACTTTATTCGTCTTGCGATGGATGTACCTCTGACTACCCCAATTGGGATGTAGTCATGAGCTAATGTTATGTTAAGATTACTTTCGGCCTTTAGTTTTATGTATGGAACCGCAAATTCATATAAAAGACATCAACGAGCGAAGTCTGATTTTAGAAATAAAATACTCACAATGCAAACTTTTTGAGTACTTACTTTTTCTTTTTTTTTCTTTACTAGAGCTGTGCATAATATTCGGTTGAAATTTACCTAGTATTTTGCCTATTTACGCAGATCATTTTTGTTTTGGCTTTACTTGGCTTAGAACTTTATAATATTTATCTAATATTAAAGGTAGAATAATATAGACCAACAGCAATAGGGGTCCATTTGCACTCTCCATCCCCGACACTGCCTCTTCTCAAAAACCCCATTACTCGTTATTTGACGAATAAAAACCATATACCAACAATAACATTAAAACATCACGTCATTTATTCAACTGCAGATATATTAGACCAATATATTGAATATTTGTAATTCGAAATGTATTAAACTGTTAACAAAACAGAAGACCAATTATTTAGACTTTCGATCCCGCACCAATTTTAACAGATCGCTAATGGTCGGAAAAGATAATTATATAACACGATTATCGAGATTATCAAGAAGATTGTGCATGCTCAACCGACAGGACACATTCAGTTCTACCTGTTCTTTAGACGGCGTAAAAGATACATGGATAATATTATAAGACATTTTAGTAGTTGCAAGTTTTAAAGCATGCGTTTTTCCAGTTAAAAATGTCTTTAGTTATGGGGGAAAATTGCTTTTAATTTTATCACTCGCATCCACAAGGCCTTTCTTCGTTAACGATGCATGGTGCTAATTGAGTGCCTTTCGGGCAGATGGGGATCCTCTTTTTCTTATCTTCTGGCTCGGCAGACTTTTGGCCAAAGAACCTCCACGCCAGATACAAAAGTCCAGCTCCAATTATTACTCCTCCTGAAACAATATCATCCCCCTAGCATTATCCCGTTTTCCACAGTGTCCGCTTACCTAACCTGAAGATGTGACAGGGCCGTTTGTTCACAGAAGCGACTGCCTGTCTGACCTTCCAACCCGCGAAGGGAAAACCAGCTCAATACAGGTGAGGTCACATAGGTACCTCCGAAAATGCATTTCTCGGGAATGTGGGATCTAGCACGCGATTTAATCATTTATGATTAAACATGAATTCGTAACAAATTCGACAATAATTGGTTTAGGCCTGTGCTGGATTCGAACCTGCGACCTCAACGTGAGTGGCAAGCGTTCTACCAACTGCTCACCTCCTGAAACGATATGTAATGTCTTAATAGGTACCTATATAAATAATAAGAGACTTATCAAAATAACGGCATCCGTGGACCAGTGGTTGAGCGTTGTGCCCACAATTCGGAGACCCTAGCTTCGAATTCTGATGGAGACATATCACAAATCATTTATTCACCCGATTGTCCGTAAGTATGATGATCGTACTTCGGAGGGTATGTTAAGCCGGTGGTCCTGGCTTTTGGCGGCTCAATAACAAATAGTCATTGCGCAGAGAGCGTAGTCCAGGTACCATGTGGTGCATATTGAAGCTGTTGTATTGTTGTAAAGTCCATCGATGGTCACATATATACATAAGCCGACGCCCGTAATCCCTACTTAGGTGGTAATCCCTACAAGTAATCAGAAAATGACTTGCAGCCACTTTTGATAAGAAGTTCCACGATATCGTGAACCGTATGGTGACAGATGTACGGCCTGTATAAAGATCCATCATAATAAAAAGGCACAATCCCTCCAAGTATTACGACATGCCTGGGAAATTAGTTGCTGAACGCTTCCAGTTTATTCGCCCCCAATTCAGCATATCCATCGATGATCAGAGATATACTTACAAAACTTGGTGACTCACCTATGATGGGTATCAAATTCTCGTTACCATCTCCGCCACCTCCCGACCGCCGTCTTCTGTCACCCATAATAATTAAGATGTCGTTCAAAAGTTTTTTCACCATGCAACTAGCCAGTTTGGAAAATGTATCTTACTGATATTTTTGTTTTCCTAATTATCTAAACATCTTTAATTTTTGTATTCGTCTATATGACCATTATGATGTCAAAGAAGACATTTTTATTCGTGACAGTAAAGAAATCAAAGAGAATGCTGTTTAACGGAAATGTATTTGAAACAAGAAGTTCCAATATTTAACAATGGTTTATGGGATTTTGTTAATTTGTATACACTTGTGATAGTTATTATCTACTCTACTTGTGAGAGTTTAAGTCGACGAGCTTATAACAATATGATGCACGTCATATTATCCAAAAAATACCTATACATTTCCCTCTCTCGAATTGGATGAAGTGAACTTAACAGGAGATGTGTCAGTCACACCCACAAGGGCTGTCTTGAACGACACACTTTCCATATTGCGTCTTCTTTCCCGGACAAAATGGGAAGCCGCTGGATTTTGCCTTAGGCGGCGCCGACTGTCCGAATAGTTTCCAAGCTAGGAACAATAGACCCGCTCCGATTAGGACCCCACCTGCAATGGCAGAATCTAGTCAATAGTAAACACCAGCAATAATGTTCAAAAATGTGTGCGTAATGAATCCCTTAGATCTACAATGCAGATTAGGTATGTGTCCTGAATTTTATCAGATCGGTGCATGTAACAGCATTTTGGCTTTTCCGTTATCTAAGGAGGCCAAGATGCTGTACAATTTGGTCAAGCGGGGTTTGAAATTGAGATGTGAGTGAATACTTGGGTATTGAGATGTGAGGGAATACTTGTGAGTGAATACTGGGTTTCAAGCCTTGTTTTACTTTTTTCTATGAGGCAATATTGAGCGGCATTGTCACTTTTGAGACAAAGCTCATTAAATAAAGATTAAAAAAAATGTTTAAAAATACTTTGGAAATGATAATGATAAAAAGTAAGTACATACAAAAAAGGGTAAAAGTAAGTAAAGGATAAATGTAAAAGGGTAAATAACCACTAGTAGGTGGAGACTTGTAATTAGCCTTTAGCTGATGTTTTCCACGAAATAAATACTTACTAAGATTTTATACAAATTATGTTATTTCCGAAAAGGTACAAGATTTTAGTAGCCTTAACGAATCTCGTTTTCAACCGAAATTTCCTGATTCATATAGCCCTTATACCGCTACCATACTTACTACTAATTTAAAGAAGCTATCGATCATACATACATAACGGAACGGTACATCTTAATCGGTGAAGAATAAAAGATCATGAGCAAGCCAGCGTACCAAAAAGAAAAGTCGATAGCAAGAAAAAGCGGCAGGTGATTAAAAAATACACTGCGGTCCTTGTGTCACTGGCTTGCTTCTCAAACGGGGAGCGCGGGTTTGAACCCGAGTACCCGACTTGCACCAATGAGGTATTAATTTATCTTATGTGCAATTTTCGCATTTTGTGCAAGTGTGCAATTTTGCTCGAAAAATTACATGAGGGTGATACGGCTCACGCCCTATCACTTTGGTCTAACAGAAAGCTCAATGAAGCGTGGGTACTCAATTCATCTTGCGATAGATGTACCTGTGACCAGCCCAATTGGGAATATAGACGTGAGCTTATGTGAAATTTTCAGGTAATCCGTAAGAAATATCTGGATTATGCTCTATAGCTCTGGGTATTTGGGAGGAAACCTACTAGTGCATGATAATATTTCATTAATAGTAGTTACCTATGATAGGAATCAAGTTATTATCATCACCGGACCTTCTGGAACTCATTTTACGTAAATACGTCACTCTTTAATTTATTTGGTGGCAAAACTAGTAGCGAACGCTACATTTATTACTTTAACATTTTTTTATGAAAGTATAAATTAGGTACTTAATGTTTTTACCAAAGATTTTTGCTTTGATGTGCAATTTGAAATATGTCAAGGAGAGCAAAGCGCATATTACATTTTTTTTTCCCGGTTGCATTTCTATAAAGTGAGGCGTGAGGATGATATTATTTATTATCCAGTCTAGTCTTTGGTCTTCATAGAGCAACAAGCGGTCCGCGGAGGTCCGTGTTGCGTTATGTTGGTCTTGTGTTAAAATAAACTTTAGACAAAAAAGAAGTAATGCTTTCCAGATCATGCACTGTAGTACCTATAAAGATTTACAATAGAGTTTCTTCCAGCAAGTTACTTGAAAGAGAGTATTGCAACTAATCTAAAATACAATTATCTATTAGCAATTCGAATATAGTAAAAAGTGTCTTCAGGAATAAATAAATCAAGGGCTATTTAAATCGTAGAAGAAAACAAAATGCACAGTTTCGGTTATAATTTAATTCTAAAATGTTTCTTGGGGACAATGACAATAACAAAAGACAGGACCCGTTTAGGTCTTCCTTTACAACGAGCCGTTAGACAATTGCATTGGCAACATTAATCATCAATTGAAACAAGGTTAATTATCAACTAACTCTTTAGCTGAACGAGACGAGAGGCGTGTGTTCAATCTAGGTTACAATCACATGACTTCATAACAACGCAGCCGCTGGGTGGCGGACCATTTGCGTCTATCAATGGGTTATATGCCTTTTTCTTTTTTTTCGGTGTTAACATCCTATAAGCGAAATACAGCAAACCAGTTCCTATTATCAGGCCCCCTGAAACGATAAAACGACGTTAATATGATTGTCAGTTTGTATTTTAAGACGGAGACAGGGTCAAGTCGTAAGCTTAATTAGAAACCTTTACGGATTTATTCTTCGTAGGACCGATCAGGTAGCATTCTCTTATAACTTATCATTATTACCACTACCTATATCTACTGAGCACTGATTTTCAGAACATGGTGAAAAATTTACAGACCAACAGAGACTCGGGTGTTTTTATCAAACTTATCTATCATTTTTATAATTTTGACAAAATTCTATAACTTATTATCTAATTGAAATTATCTTTGCTAGCATAAGTACGTAGGACAGTTTTGAAAACGTTCAATAAAAGGGGTGATATGACTACGCCTTTCTTACTTATTTGTTTCTAACACATGTGATTGATTAAACCATTGTGGACTATAATTTGGCTGGCAACTAGGTTTCAGTAATTCATTTGATTGACTTTTCTGGTGAAGTATCTGACTATTTTAGGAATCCTTGCCTTTTCTAAATCAATGTTTATGTACATTTGGTGAAAGTGATTTCTTCTAATTATATATAGGCCTAGTGATATGCTGTTTAAGCTTAGACTATTTTTTAGGAATTTGTTCAAAGTAACCAAAGATTACGGGAACAGGACTTATAAATCAAACATAATATTATGGAATGAAATATAATAACATCAAAAATATATATTACGAGTTATCGTTGTTACAGTTTTATAGTTTTATTGCAGGGCATCGAATAAAGAACGCTACTTTCAAATAAATAGAATTTAGTACATGTCATTTTTCTGACGAAATTTTGTGTATTCCGACACGGGATTGACTAAAAACCAAGATACAAAGAAACTGATAAATTTTCCCTATTTACATCCGCAAGATGTCGTGCATTTGTCCCCGCACCCGCAAGAATTGTACGTGGGTACATGGTCCGGTGGGGGATTTGTACAATTTTGTATAGTGCAATGTTTGGGCACGCAACGTAAATGTTTCGTCCATACGTAGTATAGTATTCCAGATCCTATTGTCACCGCCCCTGCAACGACGGAGCATTGTTAAATCGAGCAATTTCAACAACAGGACTCTACAGGTGTTTCGGTTAAACGTGTTGACATAAATTCCACTGTATTTCACATTAGTTTGAGTAAAACGTTGCAATGTGTACTTAGTTGCATGTTAAGGCATTGTTTTAGGAAACTAAGCTTTTTGAGCTGGCATTGAGAACGTTGGTAGACTGACCTAAGATGAGGTGCAAACTAGTCTCCGTGGCGCACCGGCGGCACCACGTCCCTTCCCTTGGCCTGCCACCAGGCCGCGCCAATCTTCTTGAGCTCATAATTATCAAAACCTCAACTCAAGAGTTTATTTAGTTACACGCCTCTGGCCTTTACAAAATTAAGGTATAAAGAACAGAAGACACCAGAGTATTGCCCTAATCGTTACACTGGCAAGACCTCATGCGGATAAATTTTCCCGGCGGGGGCGGTAGGCATTCTTTCGTATTGCAACGAAGTTGCGGCTTAGATTTGAAAAATATCTTCCAGACGTAGTACAGTATTCCAGATCCTATTATCACACCCCCTGCAACGACGGAGCACTGTTAGATCGAGGACTATCAACGAGAGGACTATACCCTTAAGATATTTCGAGTAAAAGTTGTTGAAGTGACTCAGGACAGTTTCAGAGTAAAATGCATCGAAGTTTTAGTTGTTTGTAAAGTCATCAAGGTGAGCTTTTTGAGTTGGTATTGAGAAAGTATAGGTTCACTGACCTAAGATGGGGACCAGACTGGTCTCACCGCCGCCCCGACCCCCTCCACCACCGCCAGCCGCAGCCGCTGGTCTTCTCTGGCTCATAATAGAACCTCCTCAACTCTCAATTTGTCTAGGTACACGCCCTTTAACAAATGAGAATATTAAGTGAACATATCATTTTTTCCCATAATTTTTAAGATACACATTATTTTTGTTGTTTTTGATTCAAGTTACATTGGATGGATGTTGTCAAGTTCAAAGAAAATAGAAGTAAAATCGTGTCAAAGTCAAGATGAAAGTAAGAATTGCCAACTTGAAAGAAGGCAACATGGCAGAAGCCACACCTACTTTTTAAAAAGAAAAAGAAGCCAGCGTTTTAAACCTATACTATAGGTTTCATTTAAGGGAAGGATTTCATTTGACAAAATAGTGTTTTTTTTAATATCTTGTGATCTCTTAATGAGTAACAGAAATTGAACTGAATTTTGAATTTGGTAATATTTTAAAACTTAAGATTAAATTACGAACATTTATTATAGTATAGATTCTATAAATTACAAGAGTCCCGAGCTTTGAACGAAAATTTTTGATCATAGAAATCCTTGGAATAAATTCTGGACTCGTTAGTGGATTGTATGACGGCAAAGAGAATATAAATCGCAACAGTTTTATGACGGATTATAATCAAAATGAACATCAGCCGTAAAGACTAACAAAAAAATACAATTTTATTTCAAAATGATATAATTTCCAAAACCTCTCTTGCCGTAAATAAACTACAATATGAAATATTTGCATTGATCTCTGCGACAATGGTAAACTGACACCATGAGTTCCACACCACAACCGCGACGCAGACCTAGTAAGTTGGCTTCAATATTTTTTTAGTTCATGATCTGATGTACCTAATTTTAATTTTCACGAGGAAGCGTTCTTTTTTCGGTAATTCAAAAAAAAATAGCGACGGAAAAATAGGCTTTTCAAATGGTACAACCTACCCCGCTATTTGCTAATTCATTTACGAATAGGTAACACAGTTTGGAACACTTTGAATTGCGGCAAATAATTATTTCTTAAACCTTATCGTACAAATATCTTCCTAAGATTACTACGGTATAAAATATACAGAACGACAGAAGTCATCCAAAATCAATTCCGCCACATCCTATATTCTATTTGTAACTCGCGTGTTTGACCAGGACTACAGGAAACCCAACAGGTTTATTAACACGCCCAGTTGCATAATTCGCAACGCTTTACGCCTTACTTCCTATATTGTGTCTTTTATTGTGTAACATTCCGATAACAATTGCTTTTACATGTATCATAAGTAAGACTGCCCTCCTCAAATGAATCTATGAGGAGGGCAGTCTTACTTATGATTGCTCAATTTAAAATCGGGAATTTGAAACAACGGCAATTTTAACCGTAGATAGAAATAAATTTGTGTTTGTTACACGGACGTGGAATTCGGAGTACAGTGATGAGATGTATCGGTTTGCGAATTCGTCCCTGAGTAGTGAGTTAAGGAGGTGCTGCTGGTTTACGTTGGCGGCTGAGTAACGGGATTGTTGGTGGTGTGTGTCAGGCTCGCGAGGCCGCTGGCGGGGGCCGGACATGAAGGTATGGCTGCCGATCATCGCCGGCGTGGCGCTCGTGGTCAGCTTCGTCGCGTTCCTACTCCGCCTCATCTTCCGGCGCAGCAACAGAAACTGTCCCAGAATCAACCGCAACCGACTTAAGTGGCCGATAGAACAGAAGTCCTGGTTTTCATTTAAATAACACAAAAGCGAAGGCTAAACAAGGGTTCTTTGATCTGTGTCCCGCGACTGACCCAACGACGCAACAAAAAATCCTGTTTTAGTCTTCGCTTCCCATTTTGAATATCTAAAACTGAAATAATCCTGTAATTAAGTTTACATAATAAATATGTTTATACATCTTATATTAAACAATGTACACAATGAAATGTCGATATAAATTAATTCCAAAATATAGTTAAATAAAAATGGTCGACTTACCTATTTTGGTTTCATTTATTAACTCACCTCCAAGCTTTCTTAGTACAGTTATAAAGTATATTTAACTTATTGCTTAATATCCCTGATACCTGGAACTATATCTTCTTAATTTATCGTAGTAGGTTGTAGGTACCTAACATTTTCTTCACGCGACAACAATACGTAAGTGCGCGCGGCGTTCAAGTCGTATACAGATTGTTAGTGGCATCGTAACGAATACTAAGGATAGATGGTTCAGACCATGATTCTGAGTTAATATCAAGTGGAACTTTCCGTCGCAAAATTCATGTATTTTTTATTTTATTATCACTTAGTTTTCCGGCTACGTGGTTGTCTTGTGTCCAAATACTGACCGAGTACTTGGACACAAGACAATGACAATGATAATGTATTATTTCCAGGACAAGCCTGGCGTGACGAAGACGAGGAGTTGGCGTGCCCCAACGAGCGGCTCAAGTATTGGCTGCCGATCGCCGCCATGTTGACGCTCATCGCCGGCATATCCACCCTGCTCTTCCGCCTCGTCACAGACCACAACCGCAACCAAAAAACACATTCCCGGGCCAAAACGCCAAAATTGAAAAGCACTCGAAAAAGTATATAACTTCCAATAAATAACTTTATGAAATAGAAATTTGGTATTTTCTTTAAATTATTTTCAATTCACTCTTGTAGAATGGAGGCTCAGAAAAACTAGAGATATACAAGATAGTGTTCAATGTAATGAAAGGAGACTAGATAAAGTAACACCACAACGGCTTCAACACCAAATCTGGGCAATGTTTCACTGATGAAGAATGAACTTGGAAGTGTTTTTTTTTTTTTTTTTTTTTTTTTCCTTATTCTCCTTATATGTATTATTATATTGTATAGGCTATTTGTATGTATGTATATGTGTGTATGTATGTATGTGTATGTATATATATATATATATTATTTATTATTACTATTTTCTTATTTTATTTTATTTTTCTTTTTATTATTGTTCGTGTCATTATATGTTTATTGCACCAGCCCGTGCTCCAATGCATTAACTTCTTTCACCCTAAGGTTGCCTGGCAGAAATTGCTATTTAGCAATAAGGCCGCCTATTGTACTTATGTTTTTATTCGTATGTTTATGTCCTTTGTATATGTCATTGTGCAATAAAGTATTATTGATTGATTGATTGATTGAAGAATGATGGTAGAGCTGAAAGCTGTACGAAATTGGAAGATCGAATAAGAAAGGTTGAAGTGGCTAAGGAACTAAATGTTCGAATCTGTTAGTCGACACGACAAATTATACGGGAAATTCCGCATAGGTAATTTCTTTACCTGTTTACAAAAAAGAAGATAATCTTTTGACGTTCAAAATATTACGAAGACAAAACAATAAAATGCTGTAAAGTTTCGCCTACAACCAAAGAGCGGGTACAGAAGCAAACACGATACGCGGAAAAATCAAGCAACATACATTTACTATGGAATCACTCGAATTCATTTACAACGAAAGAATAGGCGGAATGCCACGCCCGCGTGTCCATTTTCCTTGTTCCAAAAAGGCCTCACAAATCTCACCATGAAAAAGTTGAATGAAATCTGGGGGGGGGGGGTTAACATCGACGAAGGTCATCTAAAAAGCAATATTGCTTTTTAGGTGATTTGGCCTTTTAATCCCTCCGAGCAAGTTTTACTATGATACGAAAAATAAAGGTTCCTTATTTTTTTAAATGTAGACAAATAAAACTGGTCCAAATTTTTAATACATGATAATGTATTTGGAACAATCTTCTCTCTTACCGCAATAGAATATAAATTAGCTTGGTGAACGTCACTGATACAAAATATATATCAATAATTATAATAACTTATGTCCACGCATCCGTCGCCACGCGCCCTGATCTACGAAACAATTTGAAAAGCGTCGCCGCCGAACCGTTCACAGATTCACACAATACATGAGATGAATATGAACCGTAATAAAATTATACAACATTTTCATTGCATTATTCCTTATACTAGGAGTGAATCTTACTGAATGTATAGACAGAACATAGGCTGTAACTTTAAGTACAAAATGTTGACTTGCAATAGGAGAAACAGTTGACCACTTTTTTTTAGATCTGAATAGGGTATTTAAGGTCAAAGATAAATTAAATAAAAAATGTTAATCTAGGAAGCCAGTCTAAGATGATAAAAATTAATCTCATTACTTTTCGACTTATTTTCGAATTTTATTTATGAATTAAGCAACAATGAGTACGGCGTTTGACCGCTTTTATTGATAACGTCACAGTATTTCCATACAAACTCCAAAGAAAACTTTTGACATTTTGCAAAAAGTATCCCATTTGACTAGGTTGTCAAGTAGCCTATTAGCTACGCTCTTATCATTAATAACGCGGGCCCCAAAACGAATGTACGTACTAAATACTTGATGGATAAATAAATCTAACAGTATATAAATACCATTTGCATTTGCGCTATTTAATAATCTGTTTGTCTAATGAGCGGCCTATGTTCTGCGTTACAATATTCAAGTACAAAACACAACTTTAAATGCATTGAATTTGCTCCAATAATCTAAAATTCATAAAATTGTACCTTATTCCAAACTATTTTATGAAGTAGGCAAAGATAATACAATGCAAATGCCACTAGCGCCACGGTTTCATGTAAAATACACCTAGCGGATCAAACATGAAACATTTGATATAAAATATAACTAAAATCATAATTTGCACTATGGCTGTCTATTTTATGAAAGACAAATACTACTTTCCATCCGTAAATTATTTTTAAAGATGTTGGAGAGAGCATAGCAAACCAAATATGACTACATCATTCAATTCATAAATGTAAAGTTGCTCATGTGTAACAGCCTCCGTGGCCTAACCTTAGAGCGTTGGGCTCACGATCTGGAGGTCCAGGTTCGATTCTCGATGGGGACATTGTCGAAATCACTATGTGAGACTGTCCTTTGTTTGGTACGGACATTGTAGGCTTGAATCACCTGATTGTCCGAAAAAGTAAGATGAATTCGTACTTCGGAAGGCACGCTAAGCCGTTGGTCCCGGGCTACTAGCCCAATCACCTTCACTAACCCGCAGTGGAGCAGCGTGGTGGAGTATGCTCCATACCCTCTCCGGTTTATTGAGGGGAGGCCTGTGCCCAGCAGTGGGACATGTATAGGCTGTTTATGTTTCCATGTGTAATTTGATTTTTTTAAGATTAGATTTCTACATAGGAGTAAATTGTGAGCCAGATATTTGTGTGCGTTAACTGCATTATTCTATAGTATTATTTTACGAAGTCTCAAATACATGCACAGTCCGAAACAGTAAGTTATATTTTGTTAAATAAATTCTGGAACTACTAGACCTGTCACTGTATGGTATACAACCTCTTTATAATATTTAAATAGGTATATAGATTAAAACCCTTAACATTTCTGCGTCCGGCGGGGCGGCGACACTGTACACTAAAACTAATGGCGTTATAGATGACTATCTATCTTAATTTTTTATATCGTTATCTCTTCCTCACATATACACTCGCAGTACAGCCCAATCTTGCCTCTCTTTCCTTCTTCAGATAACCCCTGAAAAAAAATTGCAAAACCATTAAAACAAAGATTTACTTATTTTCGATTAGGTTTTCAATTTTATTAATTCACTGATAAAATATTTTTTGACTTATTTTGAAAATTGTATGGTACAGTCAGTCTTATAGTCAGTCAGGAATCTTATACATAAATAACTCCGAAAAAAAATTAATATGTTCTATAAAATACAATTTAAATACATTGTCAGCTGTTAATTTCTCTTGACATTTGATTTTTAGTGCTGAAGGTACTTCTTTAAATATTATTTAATTGAAAATTACCACGCATGACTGTCAAATACTCTGGTACATAATTAATGTTTTTTGTGTTAATTTAGATTGTAATGGAAAATATGTAGCTGAACAAAAACACCATACCGATTATTGTTATTTCCTAGCTTGCAGCGCATTTGAGAGCCAGTCCATTGCCTGGTCGAGCCCCTCCCCGCGCACGGCTGACGTCTTGAAGATCTGGAAGGTGCGGTCGCGCAGGGCGTCCAGTCCCAGGGCCTGGTGCACTTCAGCCACCGTCAGACACCCTGCCATGTCTTGCTTGTTCGCTAACACCACCAGAATCGCGTTTGCTAGTTCTTCTTCCTGTTATTGATTTAAAAAATATAGTTTTGTGGTATAGTGGTGTAGCACTTGAACAAACATTCAGAATTCTAGGTTTGATTCCCAGTTAGAAGCAGTTATAGATTGTTTAGGCATTCCTTCAAATTACATGTATAGGTGCTTTATTGGGATATTATCAATGTGAATAATGAATAAATTGGTAAACAAACACCAACAAGTTGCATTCAAAACTGTTTTAAAATTATTAAATAGCATTTCTTTCTGTTCTTTCTCAAACGAGGTAAATAGTTTGTTAGACTTTTGCCTTACGGTTAAGCATTAGCATTTAACCATTAGCTACATGTTAGAGATACTATAACGGTATTCATGATTTATCCTATAAAAGTAATTTTGTCTATCTTATTATTTTTATTATCACGTCAATGACAAATCTAGCAGACAAAACATTTCTTATTTTACTTTAACTGGTCTAAACATAGTCCTTCACTTACTATAAATGCAAAAAAGAGACAGCTAGTTTTAAAAATGTCATAATTGTGTTTGCCAGAATCTATATTTAAATCTCAATTTTCATCCAACCAAAACCAATCAACCATGCCTTGAGTGATTTGCTTCACTCAACTAAATGCCTTGAAATTGCATTATGCTCACAAACATAAAGAAAACAATTGTACTATGATCTACTTACTCTTAACATATGCACAAGTTCATCTTTGGAAATTCCTATTCGATCTCTGTCTGCGGAGTCTACCACATAAATTATTGCATCTGTATTCCCATAGTAACATCTCCAATACGGCCTGAAATAGATTAAATACAACTTTTTATTCTACTTTTTCTTCGTATCAACAGTGGCTGCAAGTTGTCTTTGATTACTTGTGGCTCTGCCCACCCCATTAGGGATTACGGGCTTTATTTATTATTTATTAGGGATTTATTAGTTTATGTATGTATGTTTTATTCTACCCTTTCAGCTCTTTTCGAGTTGTATACTAAAGCAATTTAACACATAGAAAATAAACATGATAAACTAATTTACATTCAGTATTTATTCAACTCTAAGCAAAATCAAAACAAAGATGAATGAAATGAGAGGAAACCAAATCAACAACAATCTTTAGGTTTGGTAAGTTAACATGTTTTTGGTTTCAATAAAAGGTATTTGCAGGTACTGACATTAAATCATAACTACCTATGATAAGAACTATTAGTTTTGATATTCACACAAAGTAACAAGCATTCTCATAGGGACATAACCTCAATAATAAAACTATTTATCTCACCTAATACTGGTCTGCCCACCCAAATCCCACACTTGAAACTTTAGGTTCTTGTACGTGACTTGTTCTACATTGAATCCGATGGTAGGGATGGTGGTGACCACCTCCCCCACTTGTAGTTTGTACAGGATGGTCGTCTTCCCGGCACCGTCCAATCCGAGGATCAAAATCCTCATTTCTCGCGCCCCTAGCAACCCTCTGAAGTAACTAAATAGGCCACCTACAACCAAATTATGATTACGTTACAAAATCTTACGTTACTAGCTAATAAAATACATTTTATGGCGACAAACTCACTTACCCATTTTTTGTGATAAGCTTAGCCTACTAACACATTAGTTTTATAGCTAAGGAATGATTTTGCAGTTACCTATACACATTCAAATATTTCTACAGTGTCTATAATTCTAATATTTAGCTTCCAATTGTTGTAAATTTTCACTTATTGTGACGAAATACAAGCATTTTATCGAAAATCGTAACCAACCATTTGACGTGTAAGCAAGCACTCATTTTTTTATTGCCAGAGCAAAAATTTGGTCCCTTCTACGAAAACCACTTTGAAGAGTAATTTATTCAATAAATGTTACGCGTTGGAGCAAATTTACTTCGTTCATTATTAATATCTCTAAACGTGTACATAATGTAATCGGAAATTAAGTACTTAAATTATTATTAGAACTTTCAGTTGTCTTTTTAATTTTTATGTTGCAACATTATGTATTTACTTTTTTTAAATTAGGCAAATGCAACGTACGTAACAGATCTTACAAGAGTTATGAACAACTAAACAATTATCTTATTTCATGATCAATTTTTTTCCCATAAGATATCTATTAGGTACCTTTTGTTAAATTCGTTAATGGTTAATGTTATGGTAATTTATGAACAAAAAATTTAAACGCCTGTCCAAATGTAGAAGCAAAGAAGTCAGTTATGAATTTATGATCATAATAATATGAAGGCGTTATAAAGTTTACATGTTAATATAATAAACTTGCTTTACAAGTCAGTCGATTACATAAGATTACTAAATCTTTTAAGAGGCAATGTATACGTTTTTACAATAAGATTCCCATTGACATTCAGAATTTGCCTTTCAACTGCTTTAAGACCTGAGTTTAAGACAGTAGTTAAACAAAAACTTTACAAAAAAGGTTATTATAAAGTTAGTGATTATTTAGAAGATATGAATGCATGGGATTAACTGTCTGAGAACTGATATTAGGCAGCTAAATTACTCAATTGTATATCAATATTTTATGTTTATTTTTATTTTTTTTAAAGAACGTCTAGGGCCCTGTGCCGTGGTTTTTCTTGCAGCTTCTTTTCCCCGGCTATACAGGTTGTGAGAAGCTGCAGTAGTTTTAGGCGGATGAAACGTTCGTTATGTAAAAATTGACGATTCAAAGTGTAACTATGTTACCTACTGAATAAAGATATTTTTGAATTTTGAATTTTTGAATTTTGTTAAATTTTACTTTTTATTAGAATTAATACGTAAAAAAGGCAGCTATAAGATATTCTAGATAATGTATTATTATTATCGTTTCTAATTAAAACTAACTAAACTTAATTACAGGCATCAACGCGGACATTTAATTTTGACTAAGTAGATACCAAACTCAAAAATAATACTTACTATTTTGTGGTCATTTAAAAAGTTAAATGTAAATTAAAAAGAAATAGGTCGTATGACTTACTACTGGCAAGATATCGTCAAAAATATTAATCAAAAGCCAAATAAAAATAAAAGTAAAATGAATTTATTTTTATTTTGATTTTAAAGGCATTTCAAAATATATTTCAACCAAAATCGGCTAATTATAATTTTAAATTATTATCAAACCTTTTTAACTAAAATCTTTTTGACTAGGTGGGTACCTAGTTACCTAATATGTTACGACGACGTATGGTCAAAGAGGTACCTATTTTTGGTTTGTGTTTAGGAATTCAGAGAGATGATAACAAGAATTGCACCTCGCTATATGTAGTCTGGTTGGTGTGGGATGGTGGATGAGAAACCAACCATCATCAACCATCAAGGACCCTGACGTGTCCTTTGGGTGACTACTAGATCAGTAAGATGTAGTAAGCTAATAGGTTTATACTTTGCCCTACGTCGCTAGGTAGGTAGGCAACCTCAATTACATACTTACCTACTCGACTAAATTAATCGCGCTGCTGTCGCGAACCAGACTTTATTATTCATTAAAAGTGCGACATGTAAATACCTACCTAGGTATACGATTTACATTCTTTGCATGTCCTAGTTAATAAGTACAACTAAAATGATAAATTGAATAAAAAAAAACGCAGGTCAACGGCGGTCAAGGTCGTTCTCGAAACGATGCGACATAATCATGACGTAGACCTGCGTAGCGGATTGCGTCACGATTTATTCACGATAGGTAGGTACGTCATGTTTATATTCGGAGCGTGTGACCGGCGCGTGCGCAGCCGCGCGCCGCGGCTCGTTGACTATTACCACGTGGTTAACGATAAAACTGACGAAACTAAGAAGCTGTTAAGTCTAGTTTATTAAATAATTATTTGGGTTTAGTTTGCTTCTATATTAAACTGAGAGCGAATAAAAAACACTACTTATGTGTCCGAGCATGAGTTTCAGTTATGTAGGTATCAATTTTAAAAGTATAAAAGCCAAGGTCACTGCTGGGCATAGGCCTCTTCTGAATCATCTGGAGGGGGTATAGAACATACTCCACAATGCTGCTCCAGTGCAGGTTAGATGAGCCTTGAGGCGTTTGGGCTAGCAGCCCGTGACAAACATTATTTTTTTTTGACAATCAAGTTATTCAGTCTCCAACGTCTTATCCAAACAAAGGTCAATTTTTAATATAGGTGCTCACACGGTCCATTTTAATTTAGGTACCTATCCCTGAAACGTTTCAAAACTCTACGCAATTGGTTCTTAACAACACTGCCTAAGAACATTCTCACCTTTCTCTGAAATCCGATTTGATATTGTAAATATGAATAACCTTAGGTCATAGTACCCAAAACTATTATTATTGTACCCACAATTTAAAAGGATTTTCTTTGTATTTGAATTAGCTATCAAAGCTCCAAAGTCAATATTTACGTAACTAAACAACGAAGCGCTTTTCGTAGTAGACATTGATATTATTATAATACAAATTACTATAATAATGATTTGACTTAATACCTATTATGCTTTGGTTTCTTGGGCAATAGTGGCCAGTAGGTATTATAAAAAAAATGCAATACAACTGATGATTCTAGAAGGGGTACAAAAAATTAAGAAATTTGTGTTTGTATGAAAATAATAGAAATGTAAAAATAGGAGTGCTCTCGTTGATGTCTTTTATATGGGCATATGGTAATGTTGGCTGAGCCGTGGTAGCCCAGTTGGTAAGCTCGCCTCTCACTTTAAGGTCGCAGGTTCAAATCCAACACAGGCCTAAACCAATGATTGTCGAATTAGTTTTCGAATTCATATTTGGATCATAAATTATTATCATGTGCTCAACGGTGAAGGAAAACATCGTGAGGAAACCCACATGCACTCGTAGGTATGTGACCTAACCTGTATTGGGCTGGGTTTCCCTTCGCCTGTTGGATGTTCAGACAGGCGGTCGCTTTTGTAAAAAAACCGGACCTGTCAAATCTTCAGGTTAGGTAAGCGGACCCTGTAAGAAACGGGATAATGATCGTAATATTGGCTGAGGAAAATGTCTCCCCCATTTGTTCAGCCTAGTAGTGAATACCAACCGAAGCAAATCAACAATAAGTCATATGTAAAATAAAGTCACTGTCGTCCCTATGTGTTACCTGCTTGCTTCTCAAACGAGAAACGCCGGCTCGAAGCCCGGTACCGGACTTACACGAATGAGATATTAATTTATCTTAACATACAATTTTCACTAACACAGCTTGACGATGGCGATACGGCTCACCGCCTAGTGAAGAAGTGTGGGTACTGAGTTCATAATGAATCTACAATCAAAGATCAAAAGTTCAGTCACTGAGCCCAGCGAATTATTTATAAACAGTGGTGAAATTATGAACCATTGGTTGTCATAATTGTAAAATTTATGTTTTTGTAGGTGTTTTTGGTCTATTACAGAAACGACATGTAACCAGGAGGTTTTAAGTGCAACCAGTTCATTTATTACTTTGCAAGAAACTGCACTGACTACTCCAGTTGGGGATTTAGCCGTGAGCTTATGTTATGCATAAATAAATTGATATTGCATCTTTTGAATCTAGAACAGTATAAATAGGTTTAACTCATGTTAATATACTGTTTCCATATTACCCACAAACATGTATAATGAATCACTGCAGTATTTTCGCACAGATAGAGTTATTTTTACCGGCCTATGTTCTGGTATATTTATATTCTGGTTAATTCGGTCCATCTATCAGAACATCGACATGTTTCCGTATAATGAATGAGTCAGAACATCGTAATTATATGTGCGCCTCATTGCGTCTATTTCAGATTTTCCCAGGAATGTTATGAAATTAGAAAGTTTAGGTTTTCGAGCATCTCTCTTCTCTTCTTCTTATCGTGTGGGTAGGGTGGATGACCCACCTCATCAACCCTGGAGTCAGGGTTATAATTGAGCCGACAAAGACCCCTGACATGGCTTATATATTATCACAATCACTCTCTTACATCAGTAAATAGTAACCGGCTTAACGTGCCTTCCGAAGCACAGATCATCTTACTTTCGGACAATCAGGTGACCAGGGATCACTAAGTGATTCTTGTGATATGTCCCCATCGGGATTCAAACCCGGGGCCTCCGGATCGTGAGTCCAACACTCAACCACTGGACCACAGAGGCCGTTGGTTTTCGAGCATTACTTTTTTTTTTACTAATACGTCAGTAATCTTTATTGGCGGGGGAGGGGCAGGATAAGATAACTCGTAACCTGTCCTGATGTAGGTTATCTGATGGATTCCATCTCGTCAAATAGACAGTTTATCATGTTGTTGTTGAACTTCTTATAGCTGATCATTTTGTAGTTAAACATCTTATAGCTGATCATTTTGTAGTTAAACATCTTATAGCTGATCATTTTGTAGTTAAACATCTTATAGCTGTCCATTTTGTAGTTAAACATCTTATAGCTGATCATTTTGTAGTTAAACATCTTATAGCTGATCATTTTGTAGTTAAACATCTTATAGCTGATCATTTTGTAGTTAAACATCTTATAGTTGATCATTTTGTAGTTAAACATCTTATAGCTGATCATTTTGTAGTTAAACATCTTATAGCTGATCATTTTGTAGTTAAACATCTTATAGTTGATCATTTTGTAGTTAAACATCTTGTATTTAAACGTCTAGCAGGTGATCATCTTGTTTTAGAACGTATTGTGGTTGATCGCCTTCTCTACACACACACTAATTCTCTACTTTCAGTAAACTACAGTTTATAGACCTGGTGGACCGTGACCGGTGAATAGGTCTATACTTTTGCAGTTTTATTGACGTAAATTTAACAAAGTGACTTGCCTTAAATAGCAAAGTCCTCACGAAAACTTCGCCTTTGGACCCAAAATGTTGTTTAGATTTAAAAGATAAGTAAGTAAAGTCGACTAAAGTCCAACAGGTTGTCAAACAGTCATCAACCTACAACGTGATGTACCTAATGGTAGTGTAAAATTACTATTGCTTTTGTCAAAGTCCGCAATATTAAGGATTACTTATTGTGCAAGATAGCACATCTTTTTATATAATTTTACCTTTTGATTTATTCTTTTGATTGTCTTTGATTTTGATAATGACTTTTGTTCTTTTTTGTCTTCTTGTAAAAATATATTATATTTTCTGTCTGCACGAGAACCGTTTTTATTATTGGTCGTCTATACTTATATTTGACTAAATATGAAGCATGAAATATTAACTTATTAAATTATATAAACGGATGTTTAGACGGATGCTATCATTTGGTAATCAAGATTTTTAATTTCCTTTAAAAGACCACAAGCAAGCAAAGTGGTTTGATGACGACATGCGGCTTTAGCATGCGGCTATCGCATAAAAAAAAATGTTTATTTTCATTTAAGTATATGGTTCTACATTTGACTGGTTTTCGATGCCTCCCTTTAAGTTTTTTAAAAACCTGTGCCGGGTGGCACCTGGCTATCGTATGTGCTTACCATCTATCACTCTGGGCTTCCATAGGAGAATACAATCCAGTGCTCGCGGCACAGGTGACTTTCCAGGCTACTTTCCCCAGATAGACGGCGTTGCGCGTTGTACAAATTTAACGAGAAAATTACCTATTTTCTCATTGCTCTAGTACATAATTATTCAATAATCGGGTATATAATGTAATGGCAGAGGCATATATAAAAATAATTGTCGCTTGATATTTGGATTACATATGGTATATAATTATGTTGCTACCTATATTGCTTCTTTTTATTTTGATCAGAATAATAATGGGTGGAAGATGTGTTGTGCCTGGGTAATAACAAAGGTCATCATTTATACCCAAAAACGAAGATAAAAGTCATTATTACCCTCGTTATATCGAGGGCTTCAACCAATTGCCGTTCGACGTTGATCTACGAAAATGCATTCGCTGCGTCTATTGGTCGAAGGCATCGATATAACACGCGCCGCAGTTGCCGTGCAGACCCTTTGATAGGTAATATCACAGTTTACCTTCTTTATAGAATTTTATAATCCTTTGATTCATAAGTACTTGTCTGTTCATCACATTATTATAGTAGGTATATTATGGTTAGCGTTAGTGCGTTGGTCGTTGGTTGGTTGGTTTACTATGCGGCTTGGAAATAGACTACTCTGGGCGCCATCCTACTCGCGTCAGACAGAGTACTACGGGGTGGAAAGCAAGAGGGAAACCACTGTTAAAACTGTTAAATTCTCCAACGTCTAACGTAGGTTGTTACAATAGCGTCAGTTTGTCGTTTCCTCCGTAACATTCCTAAAGTTAGTCATATCATTTCTATAATACCGCATTATATTATATACCTCTACACTTCAAAACAAACAAGAACACTGCAAAACATGGCTAACTCATGTTTGTTCCGGGCAAATTGAGCTGTATTATCAAAGATAACGTCATGTGCCGTCTTCTACATCATTGTGACGTCACCAGGGGACAGGTTTAAATGTCAGAGGAATGAAAATATATAAGTTATATTAAAGAGCTCAAATGGATCTGCACAGAGCTGGCACCACAAGCGTGCAAGCGGTATTGTGATCATAGAAATTCGCGGCGGTGGATCTAAGGTTCAGGCTGATTAAGATGGGGGTTAAAATGGCCATATCGAAGCAATATTGCAATTCGACATTTGCTCGTATAAAATTAAGTGCGCAATGCAAACAAATGTCAAATAGCAATATTGCTTTCTTAGATGAATTGCTTCGATGCAGCCATTTTAACCCCCCTGATCCTATAGGTATGCCATACCTAAGATAATGGTAACATAACAAGAAATAGTCTTCTTCTACTGTGTGGATTGTGAGGTGGATTACAAACTTCAGCAACCCTGGTGTCAGGGTAATTAATGAGCTGCCAAAGTCTCCTGACATGACTCTTGTAACGACTACGTACCTACTTACATTAGAAACCAGGACAAACGGCTTAAATGTGCCTTCGGGTAATCAGCCTGCAATGTCTTAACTAAATTAGGTACTTATCACAAAATTATTTTTGGGATATTGTGTATCCCCACCGGGACTGGAAATAAGACTTGGGTAGATCATACTTACTTAGGTACCTACTCACTTAAAATAGTTATATTAATTATCACTTAGATCACTATACTTACTAATGCTGACGTCAAAATAAACTTAGAATTTTGCGTATTCGTGTGTTAATAAGCAATGACATTAGTTAAGTAGAGCTAAAATAAACATAAACATTCAGTTAGATCATAATTTATTTTATCCGCCAACCACGCCTTTATAACAAACCACAATACAGTTTTATTATTAAGTTCATTATAATCTAAGTACCTATCTTAGGACGAATGACACAGGAGTGTTTGATGGATAACTTGCGCCTCTGGCAAACCCGATAGGGATACAGTCGTGACTTCATACTATAATATTTTAAAGTTTCCTTAATTTTATTTACAATTGAGAAGTTTTCTAGGCCAAAAATAAATTATGGAATTCTGATTTTACTAAATAAAAACAGATCTAAATGTGACAAAAAACGTTTTCCTTATTCTATTTAACTTATTTATGAATTAATATATAATAAAATAATAAATAAAAAATGTAATAATTTATTTATTTATTTTATTTAAGGAAAACCAACAGTTATAAAATACAGAAAGTAGACAAAAAACATAACAGTTGAAAACTAATTACAGGTTTCCACTGATAACCCTAAACTACTTAATATGATATCAGAGAGTTGTGCACAGGCAAATTAAAGTTAAAATAAAGAACATAAAAAGAAGATTAGGCATCAAAAAACCTTTGACTGAGTAATCTCCTCGCCGCTTCAACTTCCTTACATATTTATTGAAATTATTACACGCTCGCCATACATAGGTGTTCTGTCTATAGTTTGTTGAAGCCGAAGGTAGAGAACTTATGCAAGCACCTTTAACAACGTTAGAAAGAAGCAGCTACATTGTATGAGAATGTCAAATTTTCCTTCAAATCTGTCTGTCTTGCAATCTTTGAGGGCTAATTACTTAGTTTTATGCCCTTATTAAGGGTACTTTTTTTGGATGTTTCTAAAAGCCTATTAAATGGAGCAGTTTTTAGAAATACTTTCATGGTCCATGACAATCTCATGTGTTTATTATTCTTCGGCGAAGTATTAACAACTGTAACAATTTTGGTCGAATTCTCACTTTGACTTCCGATACCTTTTTTTTTATACTTGATTTGAATTTGATTTATCTTTGATTGAGCGGTACACAGCCTTAGGCATAGTTGTGAAGTAAAATAAAATAATTATTAAGAAAGGGATAGCGACAAAATGATGATTTCTGAAGTAAGGTAGAAAATCTAGAAAAAGGTACAAAATGGGTCATATCTCCTAAACCGTAAATAATTGCTGAACATACGTACATGGGGGTGTTTCTGGTAGCTAATGAGCCCCTCTATCTAATTTTTCATTTTGAACCTGAACTTCTGGGCCACCCTGTATATCTTTCCTACCGTATGCTGCCTTCCGACGGACGTCCGAATGAGCAGACAGTCCGCGCGCGGTCCGGCTTACGGCTAAATAGACTAAAATAAGGGGGAAGGGGGTGACATATACATCGGCGCTGATAAGAATTGGTGCGGGGCGGAGAGTGTCCATTCTATAAGTCTGCAATCGTACATCACACACACAGATGCGCGTGTACGGTCACGAGCATTAATATGTATACTCTTTGGTACCATGTCACATTAACTTTTTTGACAAATTGAACTGTAAGTCTCACTAAATGTCAAATATGTTAGTGCGACAGAGTACTAAAGTGGGTACATTAAATTGCTCATGACTGTACGATAACCTCAATGTAGTGTAGTGTCTATATAACATGAGGTTTTTTCCATAGTATCTGGGGTGTGACTATAGGTAACTGCGAGTCATCATTATGATGGACCTGCAGTTCTGCTTACCTTGTTAGTGACTTTACAGCCGTGATACACGTAAGTATTTATATAAGTCATGAATGTTTTGTTTTGGGAAATCGAAAGATTACATCCAAACGATTGCTTTCATTGACGCAAATGATTTAATCTATTGCGATAATGATAAGTGAAGAATTTGGCTCTAAGCGCAAAATAAACAATATCGTTGAATTTACGTATAAGGATACAAGAGTCTGATTTTAAAGATGTATGGTACCTACTTATCTGATTGTCCGAAAAAGTAAGATGATTCCGTGCTTCGGAGGGCACGGATATTAGGATATTAGCCTTAAAACACCTCCACCAACCCACAGTGGAGCAGCGTGGTGGAGTATGCTCCATATCCCCTCCGGTTGATTGAGGGGAGGCCTGTGCCCAGCAGCGCATAGGCTGACATACACAGGTATGTCTTCTATGTATGGTACCAATACAGGTATCATCATTTTGTATATCATATTAAGCGATCATACTTGAATATATTTTTTATAATCATCGAAAATAAGTATTACCGAGTGAGACCCCTCAGCGCCCATTTCGCCGGCCTAGCAGTTAATGCCATTTGCGGCAAATCTACAAGTAAGTCACGTAAAAAAATATGCATGAGTTAGGTACAATTATTTTAAACGGTGAAGTAAAATTGACTACTATTTCTGCCTTTTTATTATTCATGTGGATAAAACAATAAATATTTAGCTAGTTTGGGAAAACATCGACTACGCCAGCGGGGTTGGTGCCGGGGTCCTAAACTGCTTGGCCGCGCTATGGCTAGTGTAATCGGGTGGTTAGGATCGTATAAATATAGGTAGATACATCCTTCGAGTGACTTAGAAGGTACTTATTGGAAAATTACTACTAAAAGTCCGTTCAAACCGTATTGTATTTCAAGCATAACATTTAATTTTGAAGAAAAATAGGTAATTTAGTATGATTTGTTACAGTTACCTACTTACCTGTAGTAAAATATAAATCTCTGCTGTTTCCTGCTACGTTTTATGTTTTATAAAAAGACAGGGGAAGGCCCTAAGCAATGTCATTTTCTTGGAAATAAACGTCATCATTTTATAGAGCCGCATATCCCTATCTAACGAGATCAACATTGCATCATTTATTTCTTTGAACTTGATTTGAAAGTGCATTTAAAACTACATACATATAATAATTATGTAAGTATAATACTTTTATCTATAGCGTATACTATGAATAATCGTCAATCCTACAAATAAATATAAATAAATAAATAATATAAATAATAATAATATAATATAAATATTTTATTATATGAGACAAAAATGCAGAAGAATAATAATAGAAAGTTATACATTGTTTTAGGTTTACGCGGTTACTATCATAATTAAAACATATAATAACGTGTCAACACATAGTAACCAGTCATCCCGTGATCATGGCACTTGAAACAGTGTCGAAATATCGGGAGTCTCATATCCCTGATTTAAACGCGGTAAGAACCCGTTATTATGTGTTTTAATAGAAAGTTATTTAGTAAAAATAAGTATGTTATATTTTATTTTAACGGAAACAGAAATACATACTCCGAGAAAATTTCAACTGTCTAGCTATCGCAGTTTTTGAGATACAGCCTGGTGATAGATAGACGGACGGACGGACAGACAGGCAGAATAGTCACGGTAATCAGAGCGGTTTTTATGGAGGCCCATGTATTTTGTGAATATGTCAACTGCTTACCTGTTGCCATTATTGATATCGAGCAAAAAAGGGCAAGAAATATATATTTTATTTTAACGGAAACAGAAATACATACTCCGAGAAAATTTCAACTGTCTAGCTATCGCAGTTTTTGAGATACAGCCTGGTGATAGATAGACGGACGGACGGACAGACAGGCAGCGAAGTCCCGTTTTAACCTTTTAGGTACATAATCCTAAAAATATAATTATGAGGTTGGTCGAAATAATCATTATGGCGGTGGTGGACGTCCTCAATAAATGGACCTCATTCAGCATAAGCGGCGTGTACAACTAACAAGTCCTCGTAGGTACTTTATTGTTCTATTTAGGTATGTTTATTAACGATTATCTTTATTCCACTCTCACACAAATCCTAAACGCGAAAAATACAGAAACTAAACAGTCGCTTGCATCAGTCACTCTTGTAATACTTACTTTTTCTACATAGATAGGTACGTGATCACTGGCTCGTAATCTTGACCCAACCTTGTGAATACAAATGTAACCTCACTCTCAGATTGAGTAGGTGATGTAGTGTAGACAGAAATCATAACAAAGCAAGTTTGAAACACTCTTAAGCAAAAATGATGCAAACATTATGCAAGTTGCTGCCATTATTTTGTGGGTAGTGATTTAGAATAATGAAAGAGGTCGGGGGAGGAAGACCTACGAAACTTTACAAACACACAATGAAAGAAAGGAAAAAGTATCTCAACACACATGCAGAAATTAGACACAGTTGCTAAATGGCTTAGGTATTCTAGTTCTTTGTATCTATGTGCGTGAGTCTGTTGCCTGAGATAGGTGGAACACCTAATGAAGCAAGAGAAGTATGTCCGTTTGCGATATTTTTAGGTTATTATGGTTCTTCTTCACCGATAGTTATAAATTCGTGCACTAAGTCATTTTTTATAGTCACTGTGGTCTTGTGGTCACGTTGGCCTAACAGAACCAGAACGCTCGGTGAAGTGGGTACTTAGTTCATCTTGCGATGGATGTACCTCTGACTATCCTAATCGGGATATAGTTCTGACCTAGCTTATGTTATGTTATTTTTTTGTATTTTAACCAGATCTACGTTGACCACTGCCTCGTTTGACGAAAATGCAACGAGATGTAGCGTAAAGCAGTAATAGTGTCTAAAGTCCAAATACCTCCCTATATTTTGATTACGCCACGATATAAAGAAGATACGCGCAGTCAAAACGTGATCCGTTTACATATCATGTTCAATTTCGTTTCCGCCATATCCTTTACATAAAAAGCGGATTTAACTTGATCATTTACCTACTCAACTATGACGTATTAGTGTGTAACAATATTACCTACCATAACGGCGGGGATCTCCGCAAAGTTCTCAAAAGACGTCAGAGAAAACCCGTACAATACACCAGATGGATTACGAGAGGCCTTGTCCATGCACACTGTGACAAGCATCCTTGACATTCTATGAACATCTTGAAAGAATCACGAAGCGAAGGCACTCATTAAGTTTCTCAGAAAGCAGCTCTGCGCTGGAGATGTATTCCGCAATAGTTCAAGACAATAATAATTCCGGTACTGACAACTACAAAAAAATTTATTACGAAACTGAATAGTAATGTGACCCTATGACTAACAGCCATTACGTTTTTGACCATTCAGATTACAAGTACTCTCTACGTGTTGAAGTTCAATGACTTGCAGAAAATGGGCGCCACAAGTTTGATGAACCGTCTGCGTGATTCAAAACACGATGCAAATGTTGCGGTTTTCTTCATGTTGACATTTAAAATGATCTAGAAATGTTTTTTTATAAGGATGATATTTCTGAAAGTAGACTTTTGAAACACGTTGCAAATACTATAAAGTCTAAACTTCAGTGTTTGAAAGTTTGTTTGAAGTTATTTTTTTTGACGTGGCTTATCGTAGACATTAACTACTTGGCCGGACAATTGGGTAGCGCTGAGTACTCTCACCCGAGTAGAAAGTTAAAGTACCTAGAAAGGGTGGGTAAAGTATTTTTGAAGGATTTTTTTTATATTTTTAAATGAAACGTTATAATAGAATTGAATAATTCTTCTTTTCGTGCAGTTGTTATTTTTTTTAAATATCGCCTAAAGTAGGCTGAATGACGTTTATACCTTTGCGTTCCTTAGTTTGTATTACAATTTTAATATTGTTATTTTGTTAACGTAATGTGCCCAAACTGTGGGCGGTCCCTAAGAGTACTCAGGCCCAATAAGATTTTTCATTTCTTTAATTAAGTTTGTATAGTTTAAATTAAGAAACATCATGGGAATTAGTGATCCTCATTATATTATTGAAGTGATCCGCACACTCGTAGGGCACCTCACCCTAGTGATGACCACGGGTTACATACGTATATTATTATTTTTTTAATTATAAACGGTATTTAGGTAATCAATATATAACGACAATATAGGTAAACAGACTACTTCCGGCTGATTTGAGACCTAAAAATAAAGAAATAAACTAATTAACACGAAATCCCGAAATGGTTTTAGAATCAGCGTAACTTTTTCCCTTTATATACTATCGAATTGTTTATTTTTATGCTACGTTGCGGCCGCCGGTTATACTTCTCCTGTCACTTTTGTACCTAATAATCGTGTTTTAATGTTATGTTTATGTCCAATAATATTACAATCAATAGAATACTTACCTACTAGTGTTTTCGTTCATGACTGTACACAGAAGTACCCACAAGTTATTCTCATACGAATCTCTGAAAATAACTTAGGTATATATGCTTATAAGTATATGCAAGATTATATGCTGAGAGTAAAGAAAAGATAAGAAGACCCTCATATAGAACCTCCTATGACGTCATACCGTGTAAAATATGAATCAGTAATATTTTTTCCTCCTCACAATCCGTAGTCTGGTATCTACAGCCACGCCTTCCTTTCATAGAGGTGTGTAAAATTGCGAAATATTTCATGACGACATCAATTATAGTGTAACATTTTTTCATAAAGAATAAGTTGCACAGAAAGGGTTAAGTACTAATGAGTAAGTGCTAGTAAGGGAAAAGAGGCAAATATTCAGAGTAACTGAAGACAGAAGAGGTCAGATGATTGGACACTTAATAAGATTATCATCTCCCTAGCATTATCCCGTTTTTCACAGGGTCCGCTAACCTAACCTGAAGATTTTGACAGGTCCGGTTTTTTACAAAAGCGGCTGACTGTTTGACCTTCCAACCCGAAGGAAAAACCAGCTCAATACAGGTTAGGTCACATACCTTCGAAAATGCATTTCTCATGAATGTGGGTTTTATCACGATGTTTTTCTTCACCGCTGAGCACGTGATATAATATAATCATTTGTGATCCAAACATGAATTCGAAAATAAACTCAACAATCATTGGTTTAAGCCTGTGCTGGATTCGAAACTGATACGATTCGAAAGGTATAATATAAACATTTGTAATTTTTAAATTACTTATCCCAACTCTGTCAAATAGCCAATTTCAATATATGAATATCTTGATCACCCCTCTGTCAATGGCTCTGTAATAAAATGGAAACAAAACAAAGCTCGCGACTATATTTCCAATTGGGATAGTAAGGGGTAGTACATCCATTGTATGATGAACTTACATGCATAGTAAGAAAGATGATGTAGGTGAATAAGTTTTCTCTTTTCTATTATGTCCCATTGCTGGGGAATGAACCCCTCCCGCCCTGTATTTCCGTCAATTTCTTAATTTAAAGAAAGAAAGAAACGTTTATTACTTCCGGACACCACAGACACAGACAGCTGGTACATTACAGGACAGGTTACAGGTTGGTTGGTTGGTTGACAGGTTATTATTTAAATCATAACCGAATAAATATTTGTTATGCAACATTGATACGCATGTAAGCACCGTTATATAAAGAATGCAGTGTTAGCTAAAAAGTACCAAAGATAAACCTTAGGTCTTTTCCTTATAGCATTTCTCGGAACTCATTATGAACGTTACATAAAAAGCGTCGGGCTATTAAGCCAAAACTGAGCTCAAGATTGATTAATTTTGTACGCGGAATAATTTGAAACGATAACATTATCTCAGTATATTCATATCTTTATATAAAAAAACTGAAATTACAGCTATGCTGAACTGGGAGTAGGTAAAGGAGAAAACATAATTGAATAGGTAGGTACGTTCAGATGCTTGTATTTTAGTACCTATATCGAAAACGGGATTAAGTTTTTTCCTACGAGATGGGGTAACTGTGTACCTCTCACTCATAATTATTATACTAAGTATAATATAATGTCATTCTTAATATAATCTTCTACTTTCCAAAATTCTAGCCATAAAATATTCCGATATTTCTAAAAATAGAAAATAATTACATCCAAATTAATTTAAAATGCAAAGCGATAACATTCCTCGACAACTTTCAAGTTATAATGTCAAATGATATCGAATGAGTCACAGTTCTACTTCTTTAAAATAAAATGATAGAGAATCAATTAAGCAATGATATAACTGTGACAGTCAAAAGGTCACCACCAACAGACAGTAGGTATTTCATAAGTAACTACTTTTATTTCCTTAGCAACACGTGTAGGTATGTAATTATTAATTATATTAAGTATATTAATAATTTTACATTTACAATCATGAATTTAATTACTTGATGTCATTTTTGTTATCTGTTAAAAATTGCGGTATGAATTGTCGTACCTATATTTTTAGAAAATTATCTTTGATTATGTTTTCATAAATAAATTCAAAGAAGTTAATTGTTTTAGTACGCTAGTAATATTATAGGGATCTTATGTTATATTATGATTTAATTAATAATGCGGGTTTCAGACAGATTGCTAATGCAACCGTGGTCTCATTTCAACCTAGATTTATGTATTATCAATATAGAAAATCCTTAAGGTCACGACTCTTGCTTTCATATTTGAGAGAGTCAGAGATATGCTCGCCTCACCTGAGCTTTCTATTAATTCAACGTGATAGTTCACATTCATATATTCTCAATATACTATATTCGCAATATACTATATTCGCAATATACTATATTCGCAATATACTATATTCTCAATATACTATATTCTCAATTGAGCTAGAGGTGCAACCATTGCAAGGTAAACAAAGTAGATAACAAACGTGATAGTGATGAGCCGTATAGCCAATCAACATCATCTAAGAGGTGATACCGGCCGTTGACAATAATATTGCTTGATTAAATTGTTAATTTTGTATATTGTGATAAACTTACTTAGAAAATAAAAGAAAATGGCAGGTATAACTTAAAATAACATTAGATTGTGTGTACTGGTACCAATGTAGTACATACATCAGTGTACGTAAGTATACATAACTTGGAAAATACGGGGAATTTATTGTAGGAAGTCATAGGAAGTAAAGCTTTACCTGGCCGTCAGTATATTACTATTTCCGTCAATGTTACAATAATTTAGCGTACGTAAGTAGTACACTCTTAGACGTAAATAAACAAGGAAATTAAAAAGGGGGAACTTTGAATTGAAGGAAAATAAGGAAATAATAAAACTGGTATGGGACAAGGGTTTTCTGATGACGTCCATTTTATGTATTTAGGTACCTATGCCGTGTTTCATACATGCGTAGGTACTTACATTTTTTTTTATTTACTCAAGCCAGTTATCCCTAATGGAGTATTTAGTGGTGTAGACATACATGTTCCTACTACTAGACTAGATTTGTATCGCAGAACGTCGCCTTATACTTAGTGAAAGCCCCGCACCTAAGCTCCTTTTAGAAAAATCACTTTCTGCTGTGATTTTCTTCAACAAAACCTCGATTTCAATCTGTGTTTCAATACAGTGGACTGAAAACAGAGTGCTTATTGGCGAAGTTTTGTTACTTTTTAAAAAGGCACCTATGAATTTTTCACTATAAGTGGGTGTCATGGCACTTCAAAAAGTTGCGCAGGTAGCTAATAAAATCATTTTTTATCCAACAAAAACAAGCGAATAATAAAGATATATCTCTCAAGTGGATCCGATTCGTGTAGATATTGATAGATGCTTTACGCGTACGTGCCAAATGTTATCTATAGCGTGACGAGAGTCAGGCGGGCGCGCCTGAGCGGTGACATGAAAGTTGAATTTGTGTCAAATTAGGTGCGCGTGCGCAACCGTCAGCAACATGTTCGGGCATGTCAAGGCATGCTCGCAACATGGCGCCCGGCACGTTCGGGCTAATGTTTGAACAGATTGATACAGTACCATGGTAACTGTAATTGAAAAAAAAAACCAAGGAATATTACTCATTTCAGCATCGTTTGTGAAAGACTTAACTTATCAATTCATATAACGCTGTTGGTTGACGTATGCGTGCAAGTCCATGTGCTCAGATATGCGTTTATCTATAAGTATACAAAATGTTATCTACCAACTTATATTACACTAGCAACTCGACTCTGTTTTGTCTGTGGTTCTCGACATTAATCCAAACTTTATTTATATATTTTTTATCTTGTCTTGTCTGCGTGGTTTAGTGGATATCTGGTGAAATAGTAGAAGCAGAACGTACACGTCCATCGTCATCATAATTTACACATTTACAGACTACGTCAGCGATCGTGTGCAAGCCTTCAGTATTCCCGTAATTCGTCCAATGTCACTAATCTATCTATCTAGCTAAGAATGCGCGTACCTAGAGATGCGGGAACTCTATCTATCAATAACCTAAAAGCATAGAACTTACTGCACTGTACAATGTGGTGTAGATCTCTCCAGCACGATAAGACGAACATAAAACTTTATTACACTATCCGATCTATCGGGCCCGATGCATCATTTATAAGGAAGGAGGGGTGTTCGAGAGGGAGGTTAGGACCTCTCTACACGTAAGGGTCAGAGATCCTGTGACGAACACCGAACGCAACGTGCGACAAGACCCGCACACGAGGGTGTTCTGCTTAGGCCAGAGGGTACAGCCCAATGTATCGGGTGTAGGTATAAATAGTATTACACTGCTCGACCCCGATGCATCCGGCCCGATGAATTGCATAGTGTAATAGTGCCAATTTCGTCATTTCATAAAATATTACCAGACTGTAACAATCTGTACAACATAAGTAATGGAATTTTAATAGATAATTAACCTTTAACCAGTATGAAGAGTAAAATTATTAATAAACATTTAAGTAAACCTATTAATACATACACCAAATTGTCTACGAATTCCATCGTAACAGAAGTCAATGTCACTTTAAGATTGTGTAAACCGAGTCCATTGACATAACCACCGATACAAGCGTGGTATTAATTATACCTAACTATGTTATCGAAAACAACCGATTATGAAGGTCGGTCAGATTTTAATGGTCTCTAAGCTGATCAATGCTGGTGAAATATAAAAATATATTCGAAAGAAATTACACCACAGTGACGAAGTTGCAAATCTGACACTTTTACCTTTCAGTCGTTCGTTACTATAATATTACAATTACACACAACCTCTTTTTTTTTTAAATGACTTATTGCGCAGATTAGCCGCATATGGCATTCTATACTTGATCGGACAAATAGGGAGCGCTGAGTGTTCTCACCTGATACAAAATTTAAGACAGGCCCTCTGGGTACCCTCAGGTGCTAATGGGCGTGCACCTCGGCTCAGACAATCGTCTGAAAGATTTATATTTTAAAGAATTAATCGACCCTACTTGTGTACTTGTGAATCGAATTGCAGAAGGTGTTGTCACCTTCTTTAATGTAGAGTATCAAAGAAAACCGATAGATATAATGTTATCGATAAACAATAAGAATTATAAGTTTATAATTTTTAAATCATCTTAACTATCAAAATGGTAAGAAAATGAGAATAATGCAAGCACATCTCATCTCGCTTGCTAAAGGAACGATGCAACGAAAAGTTTTCGGCTTCGAAATAGTATTTTATGCAACAGTGGTATAAGAAGGGTCAAAAAATGCGAGTGGCGTGAGTTGCGATGTGAGCCTTGGCGAACATCGCAATAAGAGACGCCACGAGCATTTTTTGACCTAGTTATACAACGTTGCATACAATACTTTTTCTACGACGACGTAATTTTAAATGAAACAAAAATTATACAAAGAAAAATTTTATTTATAAAAATGAAGATGTAAATTTTGAATGGTATTGTGTGATATGGTAATATTGGGTACATTGGTAGGTTTTACTGCAGTGTTGATATGTAGATCGGTATTTTGTCCAATTTATTTTCCAACGCGCGGGAAAATGGCGGCAAATGTATACTTTTTTTTTTATAGTATATCTATGGCACCAAACAAAGTAAAGGTGCCAGTTTCCAGGTCAAAAAAAAAAACAACAACAATGCTTTTTTGGCGACATTATAGTACAGTTACACTTTGTAAACAATGCTTTTATAGGCCATAGAGCGTACACTTTTTCAAAGAGTTTAATTATGTATGTACTTATATTAGACTTTTTGGTTATTTAAATGCCAGATTAAAGTAGAGGAGTAGAAAAAAACTATAATTAGTGACAAAAATTTAACAAAAGTCATAGCACCAAATGTCTTTTTAAAATCCAAACCCCATTTTTCTTATTTAACTATTGTCTCTCTGGAAATCTCGGCCTTACGAGGATATGTTAATAATATACCTACTTATTTTTAGCACATACATGCCATCTCCAATAAATTCCATTCGCGACCTCAGAAACTATGCGATGAATGTCAAGGTCGACAATTTCGGACGCCTTCGAGCGAAAGGTGCAGACTAATGCGTTCTGTGAATCACCAATCCGGATTCTGTACCGTTTAGAAATTGATGGAGGTTTGGATCGTTTAAGCGGTTTTTTGTCGCAATTTTTCGGTTGGTTAATGACGTCATTCGTTACGCAATTTGGTCAAGCGGATATTTAATTCCAATTCTCGGAGTAGGAAATAGATATCGTCACAATTGATACTTAGTCACATTTAATGAGAATATATGTTATAACCCAGTATATGTACTTACTATAAGTAAGTCTTACATCTTTTAAAAGTAAGTACCTACATAGGAACATATTTTTGTTAGTTTCTTGGTTTGCTGTTGCCCGGAAGAGAGAGAATTTATCTATTTTTAGGTATATATTTTTCATCACTTAAGTTTTTAAAAATTTCGGATAGCCTATCCAAGACCTATCTTACAGATATAATTACTGCAAATATTAGCAATATTTATTTATTATATTATGCAATATTTATAAATCATTCGTCAACAAGGTAATAAAACATGGTTGTTATAAAACTGAAATCATTGAAACCGAAATTAGTTTTTTAATTATAGAGAATGGGGTGCATGAAAGGAGCCTCCCCGAACGGCGCATTGAAGTTTTCTCGCGCCCGGCGCACCCTGGTAACAGTCTGCGGACGGTTTAGTCGGTAACGCAGACTGGCCGATCCTTTCATTACGATGGCGATCCAATGTGATCGGTCCTCATCAGGACCAAAGAAGGTTGAATGAATGTGGTAGGTGGAATGTTTCCACAATAATGGGATTCCCTGTTATCATTTCTACTGACAAATAACTAACAATTGTATTCAATTTTAAAGATAAGATAATACCTTAGTTCGTTCAGTTAATTCTTATAATCTTAGTTATAATCACAAAAGTGATTAACTAATACAAATACAAATCTTTATTGGTAACATAAATTACATGTCAATGGTACAAGCAATGGTAAGTACATTATTTAGGTATATATATTATAATATTATTTGAATATAGTAATTCATAATATAGTGTTCTTAAGTAACCACTCTTTTTTATTTATGAGCTTTTTAACAGTTTGGGTGGACGCTGCATCCTGTATTTCTGGTGGTAGGCGGTTATATACTGATGGCGCTATTATATAAACGAATTGCTCTTTTTTAATTTGTGTTAATGACTGTAACCTGGAAACTGACAGAAGGCAGCAGTAACTGTCAGTACTATTCAGAGGCGGAGGACAGGAATTCTAGTACGGCTTTGAAATAGACTACTCTGGGCGCCATCCCACGCGTCAGACAAAGTACTGCGGGGCAGAAAGCAAGAGGGAAACCACTGCTCTATTTTTGCCTAAAAAGTAGCATGGAGAATGCTGCATCGACAAGAGTGTGGCTCTTAAATTAGTGATGATGTTGGGGTGTTACCAATTGGTCCTTTTTAGGATGTCGACGGAGACTATGCAGTAGATTAGCAGGTCGACGATCAAATACATCTGGATTCGTAAGTGTGAATAAGGCTATTTGGCATAATATGTAAGCAGGAGAGCGGTAGGATCTTGAATTCTGGAAAGAGTGACCTACAGGACTAGTAATAGTCAGATTAGAAGTAGTAAAACTTACAAAGTATAGGTTACTTATAATATGATAATGAGATCTTATCGAAAAAAGAAAAATAAAGAAAATAAATAACTATACAAATTTCGGACGCACGACGATAATTTTCTCTTTGTAAATGTTAGCATATTCCAACGACTTTGTCTATGGAAACAGACAAGCAACTAATAAAAAAACTTACGTCCAATTATGCTTAGTGTTCTTAATGTAATTCATAGATGTTGTGTAACTATTGTAGCACAACACGTAGGTACCAATATGACGCGACAAAAAACAAACATTTCATCAGGCTTTATCAGACAGATACAGTAATTCTTACATCAGATAAAATTATTATTTTTCTTCATTTAAGTATATAAAAAATACATTTCAAATATTTCAGACGCTAATCGACTAATACTTGCGTTGTCTCCGATGTTACAACCTTCCCAATTCATTTTGACCTAACCCATAAACATTAACCAACAGTATAATACGACCATAAAAAGGTTTAAATACGATTATAGAAAGGTTTTAAAATTAAGCTATTATTTCTATCAGTTCATAATATAAGCGTACCAAGGGGAATGACGGACTTTCCAAGCTATATTCCTCAAAAACAATATAGATGTCCCTGTACATATTTTCATTTGTTTAACCTTCTAATTTCATGAATAACAGACATAATATTATGTATCTTTTAAATCTTTGGTTTTGGGTATAAATGATGACCCTTTTTATTACACCCAGGCACAATTACATCTTCCATCAATTATTATGCTGATCAAAATAAAGAGAAGCAATATAGATAGCAACATAATTCTATACGTATAATGATAACCAAATATCCAAATATCAAGCAACAATTGTTTTTATATAATATGCTTCTGCAATTACGCTGTATTTTGGAATAAGTAATTATGTACCCGAGCGATGAGAAAATAGGTAATTTTTTATCACGTTAAAGCTGAATAACGCCATCTATACAGGGTGTTAGTGACATCGTAACGAATACTCAGAGGGATGATTCAGACCATGATTCTGAGTTAATATCAAGTGGAATTTTCCGTCGCAAAATTTATGTTATTTTTTTAGTTTTTTTAAATTATTTTCAATTCTATACTTTTGCGATGGAAAATTCCACTTGATATTAACTCAGAATAATCAGCTGAATCATCCCTCTCAGTATTCGTTATGATGTCACTTACACCCCATACAAGTACATACAGTAGCCATACAAGTAGGTATGGGTGTTAGTGACACTGTAACGAATACTGAAGGGGATGATTCAGACCATGATTCTGAGTCGATATCAAGTGGAATTTCCTGTCGGAGAAGTCATGAAAATTTTAGAGCTTATTTAAATTATTTTCCGTTCCATACTTTTGCGACGGAAAATTCCGCTTGATATCAACTCAGAATCATGGCCTGAATCATCCCTCAAAGTTTTCGTTACGATGTCACTAACACCCTGTATTGTTTTTGGGGAACGTAGTCTGGAAAGTCCCTCATTTCTTATTACGTATTCATCCCCCCCCTCCCCCAAGTATTACGCCATGAGAGTACCTATTTATAATATCTAGTCTACGCTATTAATGAAAATAACACATTGCGTTATTAAGGTATGTATCTCCACTACCAAGCTGATACACTACTTACTATTCCATATTTGTTCAGATGGTCAGCCTGACGTCAATGACGAATAATGTTGGTATCCAAACGTTACATTTCATGTTAGGAATCTTTGGCAGCTCAATAATGCCTAGACACCTCCTGTTGACAACCCTTTTTTCAAGATTGGTGCGACCTCACAAACCACACGACAAAAAAGATCTAGACAGACTCTGCACTGTACTGATACAGCACATACATGAAATAAATACATGTTGATATCGTAACGTAACCATAAAGTATTTTTTCTCGTGTCATGTTTACTGGATCATAAATTTAATCTCAGATAATTTCTGACTGTCTCTTTTTAGATGTCATTGAACCTAGTTGATGAACTCTTGTTGTAACATTTCGACTCTAGTTCCGAGATCTAATGAAGTGAAAGGAAGTGTCCTTTCGTTAGATATCCTTTGGAATTTGATGATGATAACCAACCAGATTATCAATTTACCCAATTGTTTCCAATATCTTTTACTTCAGTCCACTCTCTCATTAAATCGGGCAAACTTTGAAAGAAACAAGAGTCGGCTATTCTAGACATCCGGTAATTCATCAATGTTACGGTTTTTCGACGTCCTGTGTGGACATTTTCCAAATCTGTAAAGCTCTACAATTCTGGCCTCTACGTATATCTATGTCCATAACACTACATTTTAATCGTACTTTTAAGTGTTTGATTAATATTAGGACAAGAAAAAACAGTCAAGGTTCTTTGACGTTGCGTCACGGTAAGGTACTATGCCGTTACACATGTTTCCTAGAACAGCGTTCATACGATAAGATGGCGATCTAAATATAGAATAGAATTCGTGTAAAAATAGCCTAGCTTTCCTTGTTTCTGTATTTTTAGCAAGATATAATTTGTTTACCTACTTATCTTGACACAGACTACCACGTTGTTTTGCAGCTTGTGTTGATATGTGTGTCAAAGGTGTCGGAATCGTTTTAAAATGAGAGCTATGTCACCAGAGCCACAAGTTGGCTTATAAGCAAAGTTGAGTGACCATTGGGGCTTTGTTCAATCTCAAATAATATAATGTTAGTATTTCTTAAGAGGTGTGCTCACGATCCGGAGGCCCCAGTTTCGAATCCCGGAGGGGAGAAATTACAAAAATTACTTTGTGATCCTTAGTTTGGTGAGGACATTACAGTCTGATCATCTGATTGTCTAAAAGAAAGAAGGCAAGTTAAGCCGTTGGTCCCGGTTACTACTTACTGGTGCATGTCCGTAGTCGTTACATGAGTCACGTCATGGGCCTTTGGCGACTCAATAATAACCCTGACACCTGGGTTGATGAGGTTGGTAATCCACCTCACAACCCACACGACAAAAGAAGAAGTATATCAACGTGTTCTAGTTTATTGACATTATTGTCTAGTTTTTTTTTTGTAATTTCCCGCTGATCTATAAACAAAGCCATAAAGAAATGGAAATGTAGTGAGTGTGTTGATATGATAAAGGCCGTTGACATAGCACCAATGTCAACAAGCAAATCTATAGTTGAAATAAAAATGGAAATTAAGAAAATAAATTATGGAGCGATTTACAGTAAACAGATCTTCTGAATATAAAGAAACAATATGTACGTGCCATTCTTCGTTACAAATTATGTTTAGGATTCAATTTTATGACTCCATACCATAAGGACTAGATAATTAAAGTAGGCCTATTGATACTGAATTCAGTACTTATTTAAGTATAGATTTTGGCCCCGATTCCTGCAGACACCGCCTAATTTTATTTTAAGTTATATCCGTCATTTTCATATACGTACGTCGAAAAGGAAAGGGACGGATGATTCACAGACAGCTCTTAATTTTAGGAAGAATGAGTAAATGAATGAATAACCCGGCCGAATCAAAAGGTACGTCGCTGGTATGCAATCCGTTTGACGTGCTGTCTACTTAACTGTGTCGGGTTATTGACTGATTGATTTGTGCTTAAAATTGACGTGTGTACCATAAATTTTATGCTTGTCGATTACCCGTCCCTTTCCTTTTCGGCGGATAAGAAAATGACAGATATAACTTAAAATAAAATTAGATGGTATTTACAGGAATTAGCACCATTATAAATATATAATGCACAAAATATAGGTCGTATGATATAAATATGACTTAACCTTTACTTTTAATATACCCTCCCTTCCTCCACTAAGCTGAAAGCACACCACGATTCTTCCGAATCGAATGTACTGTACATGCTTCAAACTCAAAACATTGATTCAACACATTAAGCGCGCCGAATTTGTCAAAATAAAACAAAAATAGACTTTATGTTTTGCGATAGTGTTTATAATTCCATACAAAGAGACGAAAGTGCGTACGATTCGGAAGTTTCTGCATCTACTTTCAGCATTATCGTGAAGAGCCTTACAAATTGACGCTTCACTAGAAAGCTGATGAAAATCCGAGATTTTCCTCTTAAAAATTGTTATGGAATAAAAAACCGTTCCAAGAAGTGACTTTCACCGTCTGACGCAACTGTTGCGAACATTCAATCATTGTGACGCGTCTGACGACCCCTGCGCACCGTATAGGCCAAGAGTTGACATGCTAAAGTAACCTACTTAATATGTCCTAATCATATGGGTAACATTAATACCTATTGTAAGGAAATATAATTTAAATAATGTTTCGCTAACTTTGCAGTAACATATTATAGTCGATTAAAAAATGTATTTTGAAATGAAAAATCTACAACGTTTGTACGGTCAAGTAGTTGAACCATCAGGACAAACCTTCAATAAGTCTCGTTAAAAAAAGTTGAGTAAGTTCTTACATTGTGCAATCATAACGGAAATATTCTATTTAGGGCTAGATTTTATCCTCATCCCAAATAAAAGTCTTGGTCAACTAGCTTTGGTAACTAGTCTTGGTCTTCTTCTTTCGTGTGGGTTGTGAGGTGAATTACCTACCTCATCAACCCTGGTGCCAGGGTAATTATTGAGCCGCCAAAGGCCCCTGTCATGGCTCACGTAACGACCACTTACTTACTTCAGTAAGTAGTAACCGGAACCAACGGCTTAACGTGCCTTCCGGAAGTAAGTAAGTCTTAGTCAGGTAGTCAGTACCAATGCATTTTACCATCAGGATTTCGTTCTGGCCCACAATTTGAAAGGGGAACCAGAATATTAAATGGCGTAATTTATTCAGTTCGTCTATAAAGTGTTCGTTGTGAAATCAAACGTTAAGATACGACTGTTTGGTTTACGAATAAATAAAACTTCTGTGGGCGAGTTAAAACAGTTCTAATGTAGTTTGTTTAAAGATTATTTGAGGTGATCAAAGGAACTTGGTTTAGCAGGCAAGATTACTTCATTGACTTGGCACCGCCGTTTGGAGACCGCATGCTTCTACGCGCCACATGGTACCTACTATTAGGTATTTTGCCGTAATCTACTTTTTTGTGATTTTCCACTGAACGTTATGAAATTCACAGAGCAACGATAAATAGCTCATTTTCAGTTTCTGTTTAGCAAATATATACAGTACGTAATTACCTTCAAACATACCTACACTAAACGTTATATAAGTCACTTGTTAAAATTAATCGTTTTGAAACGTGATTCAAAATAGCTCCTATTAGATATATTTTAGAACTGTTAAGAAAAAAAAATACTTTTTGTTAATTCAATTGTGACTGCAGAACACATAACGTCATCAATAGTCATCGTGACTGAGACTGGTGATCTTACAAAGGGAGCGGACTGATCAGTTTTTATTGTTGCGATATTGTTGCGATTTTGTGCCATACAGAAATTGTCACAGCCCATAACTTGGGATAGAGCCAATTCAAGTTGTGTCTGACAATCTATTAGAGTTCTCATGGCTCAATGGTGGTCTCGTGATGTCCGTGTCTTGCTAACTATCAGCACGCTTCAACCACGTGCTCTAACCACGGCCAGACGACGCCGACTCTCGGTCTATAACGTCCTATGTCTACCACCACACATAACGGGAATATCAACCTTGTTTTATTATATTATTGAATTGCAATTTACATAATGACTTACTAACATTGGCACTATAACACATTGCCAGAGAATTTTGAATACTAATAAGTGGATGTAAAGTATATTTTCTCAAATGTAACAGAGTGATATAAGATGTTTTGTGCTAAAAGGCAAAGTAGGAAGTAGAGTGCGGTATTTCATTCATGAAAGTGCAAATGAGTTCGAGTTCGTACTACGTTCGTAGTAGTGCGTAGTTTGGTATTGTATTTAGGTTATCTATGGAATTAGCGTGCATTGGCTAACTAGGGTTATATAGATAAGCAATCAGTCCCGTATCTTGTGCAAATGGTACTGACCCTGCTATAGAATGTGCGCATATAGTTATAGTAATGATAATAATCGAGTGATAAGTATGATTGGGTAGAATCTGGTAAGAATAAAATCAACTTCAATTTTTTATTCTTTTATAAGTTAATAATTATAATAATTTATATTAATTCTATTTAATAATATTTTACTACTTTTAAATTATATGCCCATTTGCTTGGACGATAAGAATGCCGGTAAATTAATAGTCCATATAAATTCCATTGTTTCGCAACTTTTAACTGGAACCTAGTTAATATTTATGTTAGATAATGAGATATCTACTTGCAGATAATGAAAGTTCCTTTAAAATACGCGTGATCATGGCACTCAGCCATCCGACTTCGTGCTCTCTCCAGAGCATGCTAGGTACCTACTCTTTTAGTGTTTTGTTGATTCCACGTTCGTTTGCCAAATTCACAGACACCCTGTTTTAAACTAAGAACATCACATCTTCCAATCGTTTACCTGAAGCTTTGTATAGGTAGTCAACTTCGGGACATTTGTACCTACTTAGTAATAGTAGCTAGAGCATCAAAGCATGTAGCACGGACAAGTACCTAAGGGTCGCGTTTGAAGATCGAGATCCTCCTACACACCTTCTAAACTCCAAAAACATAAATATTCGCAATTGCATAACTATAAGCGGCGACTGATTTCAACAGTTAAAATAAAGATTACGGACATTTGCCAACAAGAGACTATTCAAAAGAGGGCATGATTCATCAAATCGTGGCCAGACAGGTGAAGATAGTCATTCACAAGTCGAGCACGCGTCACCCCTGTGTGTCATGATCGAAAAAACAGTTTATCATTATTACAGTTCCCGAAAATTTGGCGACAAAAACCTATTACTCCGACCTTTTCCTTGTGCATTTGCCAAAGATATTTGAACTGGAATATCAGTTTAATACTTACTTATAATAATACGAGTAACCCATGTTATTTCAAGTTTCATATTTCTGTTATTCATTTTTATTTGTGGATACATCATCTCCCTAGCGTTATCCCGTTTTTCATAGGGTCCGCTTACCTAACCTGAAGATTGGACAGGTCCGGTTTATATAGAAGCGACTGCCTGTCTGACCATCTTACCCTTCATCTTGTTTTGTGGTTACATACCTATATATGTATAAGTATCACATAAGGTGCAAGTATTGGGACGAAACCTTGCCGTTCTCCATATCAGGCATGCGGCAGGATTACGCTGGATATTACTATAAAGGTGTTGAACTTAATATCTACCAATTGACTTCTAGTTATCTAACTGAAAACAAATGTTCCTCTACCGCAGTGGTAGATTCGTAAATGAATACTTGGGCCCATGTTCTCTCGCTTGACCCTAGACGCATACACACACACACACACACAAACACACACACACACACACACATACTTAGTAGGTAGCTATATTTATTACCCCACAGTATAATTTATTCGTTTGATCCGCGGTGATTGTTTTAACCCGGTTATTGTTTAATTTGACTTAGACGCCTATCAACCCTTTTGATTTTATTCTTATTTATTATTCGAGCGTAAGTGGTAAGGTTGAAAGAGAAAGGCGGGAAATAGGCGTCATCTTATGTATACATGTAAAATTCACATTGCGTACTGTTAATAAAACATTAGTTGAACCATTTGCAGTAGTAAGACAGTTTTGTGCCAAATAGTAAGGCGTATCACAGGCTGATTATAAAGTTGTTTTATGAAATGACTTGTAAGTAAGTAAGTAAATAAATATAAAATCTTTCTGATTGGTCCACTGCCGACGTGCTCGCCAGTCGCGACACATCACATGATACAAACCGTTGTGATGTTGTGATACCTATTAGTGTTTTGTTTATATATTATTTTATCGTGCGATACTCAACTTGCTTATTTTTACCTACTTCCAGTCTTATTTACTATAATATATGAAAGTATTTTTTTGAGAGTAATTATTATTTACGGCGCCACCGATTTCCATGATCTGGAATCAAATTATTTGTCACAGTTTTTAAGCAGCCATAAGTCACGGGTAAATACGAAGTGGCTGAAAAGCTGTGCGGTGGAGTAGACGAAAATGCAGCATGAAAAGGCAAAGACACCTCTTGGACGCGAGGCCTAAGACTCAGAAAGCGATGAAAAGATGACCTCACGCGGCGCGGTTGAAGCAGATTGGAGAGAAATCGCTCAGGAGAAGGGGAAGTTCAGAGAGGAAGCCTTTGCCCAACAGTGTGATAATCCAGGCTAGAGTAAAAAAAAACAACCCAGCCGTGAATCACGCTCGGATCCTCGGTGTCTGGCCATTGCGTCACCTAATATTTCGTCTACATTTCTATCAAATATTTCCTTGGATTATATCCCAGGGGAAAATTAGTCTGCGCGTTCCGTGTAATATCACGAGGTTTATCACTACTGTATATCGTCGGCTTATAGTGAAAACCACGTAAGCGCCTATTTGAAAAATCGAATTCGGATGTGATTTTGTGAGGAGCCGTGGTAGCCCAGTTGGTAGAATGGTAGGTTCGAAGCCAGCACGGGCCTAAACCTAAGTTTTTCGAAATCGTTTTTCGAATTCATGTTTGGATCATAAAGTATCATCACGTGCTCAACGGTGAAGGAAAACATCGTGAGGAAACCCACATACCCGAAAAAGCTCTGCGTCCGGGGTATGTGACCTAACCTGTATTGGGCTGGTTTTCCCTTCGCGGGTTGGAAGGTCAGACAGGCAATCGCTTCCGTAAAAAACCGGACCTGTCATATCTTAGGGTTAGATAAGCGGATACAGTGAGAAACGAAAAAAAAAGAGATGTGATTTTTTTTATATAACCTCGAAATAGAAAAGTTAGTTTCACGCCAGATAAAAAAAGTGGTCTCAATTTTTACCCGAATTGAAATTAATTGAAAGAAATAGAGGTTTTGTTGAAGAAAATCATTATTTGGTTTTTACTGTAAGGTGACGATATTGGATCACCTGAAGGATTTTCTTTAATGCTTTAAGCTAAGGGTAAACACCTGGTGAGTCAAGTCTAGCAGCCCCTGCTATCGCTTGGCCATCTCTCACCTGGAGTGACGGCTTCGTGGAACGTGAGTCACTTCACGTGACCGATGAGGTCGGGTAGATTATGCGCCGCACAGATGGGTCAATCGGTTCGACGGTGATTTCAATGTCAAAGTCGCAGCTTACTAATCTTTTCTCTATTTTCACGGAGCTCGCTTATTTAAGCTGAAGTTATTGACATGTATGTTTTTTACTGAAGCGACTGCCATCGGACTTTTCAAGTCAACGGTAAAACGAACACACTTACAGGTATCGACGCATGCCTGTATGCTATTGCCAATCTATCCTAACATAAATATGTTGTTAATTGTAATTACCTAGGTCGTCGACCTTGACAGTGAGTAGTAATATTTGCGTAGTGATATTTTAAGCGCTCCAGCTTTTACAATCGGACTGTAGGTATTTTTTGCTGAAAGTGAAACAAATTATGTCGATTCTTTGAACTACTCTTTGCCTCATCAAAATACCTGAAAAGGTGTTATCTACGCAATGACTTGAAGGGAATTTCCAATACGAACATGATTAAATCAACAATGCAAAAGAAGTAATGCAATCCACGCTACTTCCTTATACGGGTGGCGAGAGAGAACAGTGCTTTATCTTAACGTCATATCTCACAATGAAATTGCAGTTTCTTGACATTTTGGTAATTTCCGGGATATAGCAATTAATTGATCATTGTTATTAGTTTTTCCATGATCAAACATATTTTTTGTCTCAATCTATCGTGAACATAGAACTCTTATAAAATAAAAGTCGATATTCAACTTTTTAGTTCTGTCACTTACTACCTTTTCGGAACGTGTTATGGCCAAGAAAAACAGCGATGCAAGAATTTCTACAACAACATATATACGTACATAGCATCATGCCTTCATCCCTGAAGGGGTAGGCAGGTGTGTATTGAATATACACATACTCATCGCCCGCACAACACAGATCGGTAGTAAATTATCACATTTTTGATATTGGAACTTTGTTAGAGTTAAACTATATGAACAGGGGGTTAAAATGGCCACATCGAAGCAATTCATCGAAGAAAACAATATCTATTTCACATTTATATGCGCAAATGTCAAATTGCAATATTGCTTTCTTAGATGAATTGATTCGATGTGGCCATTTTAACCCCCATGTTCACTGCTCCCAATCAACCGCTACAAAATACCATAACATAAACTCACGACTATACCCCAATTGGGGTAATCAGAGGTACATCCATCACAAGACGAAGTACCCATGCCTCACTGAGATATCTGTTAGAGCAACCTGATAGGTGGTGAGCCGTATCGCCGTCTATAATAGTCCAGCCAATTGTATTAGTAGCTAACCGCTACAAGAACGCAATATAATAATGGTCTTTTCAAATTATGCGGGTATGACTTGACTTTACGAATACCAATAAAGGTCAATGACCGCCAATTTTACGTAATAAGGTCGAAATCAATAGTCATCTACGGCAGGAATAACTTTACTTTTACGATCGATTGCTAGGTGCCCTTCCTTCTTCCCACAGGAGGACAACAATTAAAAAAAACTCAAGACGTGTATGGAAGTGTTAATGAAACAGCCAAGTGGTATTATAATGCTTTAAAAATGTTTACTGGTATTAGGCAGCCAAATTACTAAATTACTAAACTTAACTGTATTTTAAGTTTTTTTATTAAAAAGAACGTCTAGGCCCCTGTGCCGAGGTTATTCTTGCAGCTTCTTTTCCCAGGCTATACAGATTGCGAGAAACTACAGTAGTTTTAGGCGGATGAGACGTTTGTTATGTCAAAAGTGTAACTATATTACCTACTAAATAAAGATATTTTTGAAATTTGAAACATAGGCTATTATTTTGGACTTCGGTTATATCTCAATATTATGCACTTCTTATCTTCTCCGAAGAATAAGCACTATTAGTCCGTCGTGGAAAGTCTATCTCTGACGTTTAGTCTATCTAATAAGTATGTCAACTTTCATATAAATCACGCGATTTAACATTGAAAAACCAGCAAAAAGACAAAGCATTACATTCGCATTACATTCGTATAATTATAAGTTTAATACATCTACGTATGAGTCTGTATTATTCCTAATTATATAAATACTTACTTAGAATAGATGTTAATTATAAAACCAAATGAGTTTCCCAGTAACTATAAGTATAAATCTCTAGATTTTATTATTATTTTTCTCCGTAGTGGGTCTAAGTCGGATTACAGTCGCTAAACTAAACTAAATACGCCAAGTATTTACTTAAGTAACTACATGACGTATTTGACATGAACGTACAAAGTATTACGAGTTCTACTTATTTACTAAATTATAATTTCACCGTAATAGTAATGAATACGTATTTTTTACAAGCAGAGAACACGCATGGTCCGGGTGAAAGAAAACTTTACATCTTTCATCATTTATATTTTACATCAGTATATTATTTTGTTTAACACCCTCTGTGGTCGAGGCTTACGATCCGGAGGTTTGTAAACTCTAGTTATAGGCTGATAACTCGATTGTCCGAAAGTAAGATGATCCGTGATTCAGAGGGCACGTTAAGCAATCGGGCCTGGCTATAGTACACGCAACGTCCGATTTGTGAGCGAGAGACCGACGTTCTAAGCACTAGACCACAGAAGCCGTAATACTCGTGATGAGTGAAAACAAAAGTTCCAATGTGGTCATTTCTAACATGATGGGCATACAGACGATGAAGGGGGAAAAAAGGGACATCGAAGCAATTCATCTAAAAAAACAAAATTGCTATTTCACATTAGTTTGCATTGCGCACTTACTTTTATATTGTTTTAATTTATTATGTATTGTTTTGCTATGATGTGGTCTTTCTAAAATCCCTAGTAAGTTATATTCATTTGACTTAAGGAATTGGGAACACTGAGGGCTCTGACGTGGTTTTGAATTTATGACCTATTGAGAACTCATCTGGCTGAAAGTACCACTACTATCAGACACTTCTAGCTGATAGGCTAAAGACTGTTTATCAGCAAGTTGCGATTGCGAACGCCCAGGGCTCTGACCTGGTATTGAATTTGAGAGCTATTCAGAACTCATCTGACTATCAGATGTTTCCGGCTGATAGGCTATCAGACTGTTTATCAGCAAGTTGCGATTGGGAACGCCCAGGACTCTGACCTGGTATTGAATTTGAGAGCTTTTCAGAACTCATCTGACTATCAGATGTTTCCGGCTGATAGGCTATCAGACTGTTTATCAGCAAGTTGCGATTGGGAATGCCCAGGGCTCTTACCTGATATTGAATTTGAGAACTATTCAGAACTCATCTGACTGTTAGATGTTTCCGGCTGATAGGCTATCAGACTGTTTATCAGCAAGTGGTGAAACAAGGTAAGTGGGAGTGTTTCCCCGACCTCCTTAAATAACGTTACAAAGTAGTTATTTCATAACATTATGTTAGTGAGCCTTTTTCCTGCCTCGTTTGGGAAGCCGATGACCGAAATACATGTATGATGCGAAAATGTAAACAAAGTAGGCTGTTGTCATAGCAACGGGTGTATAAACTTTGAAATGAAATACTTACTTACAATTTTTTTTTCACAATAATATTTAAAAGATCTAACAGGCTTCATAATCCCCTCGGGGTGATCGAGGGGAGATCTGTGCCCAGCAGTGTGGGACGTCTATAGGAACTTTATATAACCTGGAGCCCAAAGTGTGGTGTTTTTTAGGTTTTTGTGTAGGTATCTCCCACCCCATAACACAGGGGACCCATTGTGTCTACAAATTAGTGGAATCATGTACTAAATTTTGAACGAATTCAAGTAAAGTTTAGTCACATTATTAGTCACGATCACATATCGTTTAGCACCACAATATATCACTCGCAAACATTGTATTAACATGTAGTAAGTAGGTAATAATTAATGATACGGCAGTTTTTTTTATTGAATTAGTAATAGTCGATGGTAATAGTGAAATGTAAATTCCGGCCAAGTAGTTAATGCCATCCGCGGCAAATCTACATCAAGGCAAATCAAAAAAATAAATTAAATATAAATCTACCTTTTTTGTTTCACATCCTAACTAGGATAAAAAAAGACTGTTTTAGAATCTCTGTTGGAATTGCCACCACTATTTGTTTAAGCTACGTTTCTTTAGTTAATATGACAAGATCGAAGGTTATACAGGGCGTTAGTGGCATCGTAACGAACACTGCGGGGAATGATTCAGCTCATTCTTCTGAGTTGATATGAAACTGGAATGTTCCGGTGCAAAGGTAAAAGTAGAATTACTTAAAAATAATTTTAATAAGGTTTTAAAATCATGAATTTTGCGACGGAAAATTCTACTTGATAATTATTAACTTAGAATCATGGTCTGAATCATCCCCTCAATATTCGTTACGATGCCACTAACGCCCTGTATAACCTTCGATCTTGTAATATTAACTAAAGAAACGTAGCTTAAACAAATAGTGGTGGCAATTCCAACACAGATTCTAAAACAGTCTTTACCCTTTTTTGTGCTTTTAAATTTTTAGGGCTGTCAAACTAAAATATTTTTTTAAATTATGTTTTGTTCTACAGAGTCAGCACCAATATTAAACATAGTCGAACGCAAAAATACATGACTTAAATATCTTCATTGGAACCGACCAATGTACTTATGTGTAGTCTTTGTATATATACCTCCATTCAGCGATTAGTCAGCTTTTACCGACACCTTTGCCTCATTATTCACCGACTAACTAGAATCAGATTATAAATCTTAAGCTTTCCTTTTGTGAACAAATTTCGATAGGTAAAGTATGCCCCTAATTGGGCCCAGTCATACAGGCGTATACCTGAACAATTAATTATAAGGATTTCACGGGTATTTAGGTGGAAATAATAAGTTTATTTTCCATTTCCTTCTTTAAAAATATATTAGGTTTGTTTATTTTTGTAAGATGCTTTTTTTACGTGACTTATTGTGTGAATTTGCCGTATATGGTATTCACTGCTTGGCCGAAGAAATGAGGAACGCTGAGGGCTCTCACCAAATAGATTCGTGAGTCACTAAATAGGTACTTGTGACTTTGCAATTAATAAATGAATATGAATTAATTAACCATTCAACGAATGCAAGTAAAGTAGCAATTCGCTAAGACGGCTGTTTTGACGTTTTTCCCTCTCACCAAGTTTCGTATTTAAAAAAACTAAGTAAGTGGCTATACGTTATTGCATTCTTCAAGTTTTATATTAACACTTTCAAGGACAGAACGTCTAATGACGTTCCGATTCCAAGGTGTCATATTGCCTATTATGAACCATCGATGACCCATGATCTCTGTCCGTGAAAGGATTAATTTAGCTATGACTATATTGATGGAGCGAATTACTGTACTTTATTTCGTTAAACAGGCCATCATAGCGTGCCGCTAGTATAATTTGTAACTGGGTATCCCTTGTCGCCTGTAAATGCGTTTTCCTATAGAAACCATAACTAATCGGGAAAACACGTACATCTGAAAGTAAGTAGGTAGTTAGTTTATTGGAAAACACAGGGAAACTATTAGTAGGATGGTATTGCACATGATTGTCATTTATTGCAACTTTTGCAAGTACCCAAACGTTCGGAACTTTTCCGCGTGTGGACTTTAGTGTCCCTACTAATAAGTCGAAGTCTGCAACCGAATTTCGATCTAAGTATGTGAAGCTAAGCTAATAGGCCACTTGACAACCTAGTCCAATGAGTTACTTTGGAGGAAACGACAAAACGAAAGTTTTCTTTGGAGTTTGTATGGAAATACTGTCCTGTGACGTCATCAATAAAAGCGGTCAAAAGTCGTACTCATTGTTACTTAATTCATAAATAAAATTCGATAATAAGTCGAAAAGTAAAATGAGATTGATTTTTGATCATCTTAGACTGGCTTGTATTTCCAGATTACTTTTTTATAATTTATCTTTGACTAAATTATGAAATTCTGATTACTAAATAAAGACAGACCTAAAACTAACGAAAAACATTTTTTTTTCTATTTAACAATACAATAAAATACCAGATTATATTTTAAATTTGTCAGAAAATAAATTTAAAGCTCATGTGAAGCTTACTTTATGTAAAAAAGCTTATTATAAGATTATTGACTACCTAAATGATAAAAATTTCTGGTAATTAATGTGTTCCTCTAGTTATTAAATAACTTGTAATGTATACCCTCATTGGTTTTTAAAAGATGTGTTGCTGTTGCAGTTTCTTGTCATTTCTTCTCCTCAGCCATAATACATTGCGAAATGACGTAAATTCAAAAATGTTACATTGACCTTCAACAAGTTTATCCATGATAATTACGTTGAATAAATGATTCTGATTTCTGATTCCTTATTTATGAATTTTAATGCGATGTTTGTAAAACAATCTAAGTGTCATTTATGAAGTTATAAACAAAATTAAAAAAAAGAAAAAAAAAACGTAATAATAAGTCCGACATTTTATCACATTTTTCTATGACGTCACAGTGTGCTTACTCATACAAATTCCATAGTATTAATTTTGTGTTTTGACGTTTAGCAAACAGTAACATCAACACCAACTAGTCAACTAGTTGGAAACTAGCCTATTAAAAATAAAATAAATCCAAAAATATATTTACTTCCAATATGTATACTATGTTATTTGTTTATAGTAATAAATAATCCGTGATAGCCCTGTTCAGAGAACGCGTGGCTTGTACCGTAGTGTCACGGGTTCGAATCCCGGCTGGGGCTCTAACCTAATATATTCGACTTTATATTTGAATCATAGATATTTGATGTAACGTGGTTTCCAGGTTTTGTGCCCGAAGTTTTTCTGTTGTCGGTGAAAAGTGGGTGTTAACGACGCACGGACATTTTTATATAGATTTTCTACTTTTTGATAATTATATACAAACTCCTTAGTTTTTAAGAATTTCTGTTTTATTCTTCTTTATGGTATGATTGTATTTTGTTTCTTTTCTTTCATTTTTTGCTGTCACAAAGATTGGTCGTTGAGTTTCTAGGTTATTTTATTTTTGCTTTTCTTTTGCTTAAGTATGTATTTTCTTTTTCCTTGTAAATATTTTCAATAAAAGTGATATTCATTCTGTTTTTTTTTTATTTCCGCGCACCCGCTGCCGAACATTAACAGTGAGTATTCACTTACTAATCCACCACCACCTCTGCCTACCCCTTCCAAGATACCGGCGTGATGTTACTTCTCATAGGCCTATTCATAACCGTCCATGCGCTACACGGTTTTACCAGTCTATTGGTAATTCCAACCCGTAGCATACCCATAGGAAATTGGATTCTTTACTTTTATTAGTACTAAAACCAGTCGCTTGGGTTTTAAGCCCATAAATGCAATTACGGCGGTAAAATTAAACTCATTTTATCCTTGAGTATGAAGTGTAGGCACAAATATACTAAGAATGTTTCATACCTACTGTTTATCCCGGGTAATTCATAGAACTAAATTTACCTGGTATAATGCCGTATTAGGTTCTTAATATATAAATAAGTATACCAAAATAATCTGCAATTTATATGCACAACACCAAGTTCACGTAACAGATATTTCGTTTCTATAACATTAGTTGTCTAGAAGAAATAGTTTTTAACAGTAAAGCCGCCTATTGCACCTGTACATACATACATACATACATAAACTCACGCCTATTTCCCACCGGGGTAAGCAGAGACTATAGAATTCCATTTGCTTCGATCCTGACACACTTCTCTTGCTTCCTCCACATTCATCAATCGCTTCATACACGCACCTGTACTTCTTTGTTATATTGTTTCTCGCATATTGATGCGAAGAAGTACGAACAAAGAAGTAGTAGTAAGAAGTAGTAGAGTGGCCAATTATTAGTCAGCAACAATATAGTAAAAAAGGAAAAAAAGAAAGGAGGTTTAATAAAGGTTACCTGGAAGAAATTGCTGCATGTGAAATAAGGCCGCCTGTTGTGCTTTTCTGTATATGTTGTCCTTATCTCTGTATCTTGTGTCCATTGTGCTCAATAAAGTAAGTATTTTATCTATCTACGTATAGTATCGATCGCCAGGAAGATTTATGGTAGGTATGTCTACCGTAAATACATTTTCAACTTTATTGTTATCATCTGACATTATAGATTTGCCTTCGATACTTACTATTAATTATACATAGGCATAATGAGATTGCGTGCGAGTATGTAGCTTCCTATGGTCCTTCAAACTAAACATGATTAAAATGACAGCAGGACACAGATATAGTGAACCGCCTAGTGCGAAAGACGAGTAATATGTAATTCTAATCGAGTGACGTTTGAAGGACCATAAGTATTAACAATCGAACACTTAGTTTAAGTATTGCTTGTACTTAGTGATAAGCGCAATAAGTATGTAATAATTAAGGAAAATACTCAAAATAATTGAGTTATAGCATGGCAACTCGTAAACATACATACACATACATTCTCTCATCAAACTGATGTCAGTTTGAGTTTATCGTTCAAATAAATTTTAAAAAAAATGCATAAGCTCACGAGTATATTCCAATTGTAGGAGTCCATCGCAAGATGAACCAAGTACCCACACCTCACCGAGCTTTCTCACCACCTCTCACATAATTATCGCTTTTTGACCACTCCTAATTTTACTTTAATTTACTTATATCTGTCAAGTACCCATCGAAAAGGAAAAGGTTACGTTTAAGGAATGACTGAATGGGCGTTTAACGCGTGCTGTCAACTTAATTCTATCGGGTTATTCAAATATAAATTTTCGGGAGAGCTTTTTAAATTTATGTCTAAACTTGACGTGTGTTCCATAAATTTTATGCTGTCGATTACCCGTCCTTTTCCTTTTCAGCGGATAAGAAAATGACAGGTAAGTTAGATGGTGAGTACTGATCAATCTATTTTAAGCTGTCAAGTTGCCACTTGATAATTAAGTATCTCCTACTTATGATTAATCAACTGAAAGTCATTTCATTAGGTGATTCCATTGACTATTATTAAAACTGATTCCTTGAATTTTGATATTAATAGAAAATATGCGGAAAATTGCAAGTGATAATATCTTAAATAATAATTTGTCAGACGTTACCGCACTAGATTAGATAAGTGGCAGGCGGCAGGCGCCCGCGCCGATGTTTGGACTCACTTTGACACGTGCTATAAAAATGATTATGAATAATTCAGTATAATATTTCCCACAATCATATGGTGTAATATCTACATAATGATTATGTGAATGAAAGGAATTATTTGTTAAGATTATAAGAACATTGGCGTTGCAAAAGCTGAACTTTAACTAGGCTATTTTGAATAAGCTCTATAATTATGTCGTTTTTAGATTAAAATCTCAATATTTACTAATAATTGGATGGAATTTCACAACATTATTAAATTATGTGTTCGAGTCAATTTATACACTTTAAAAAATGCAATCTCTATAAACATAATCTGCGTGTAGTCTTCATAAATATTTTCCACTTTCTTTAAATGTTTAATTATGAGTCAAAAGCCAGGTGTGGAAATTAACAACAGGTGTTTGTATTACATGGAAGATACTTAGATAACATTATTTGTTATCGGTTAGATGATTTCGGACAACATTTTTGCGATTACTGATCTATGAAATGCCTGTGCAATATTTTTGACTTCAGATTTCGGTTATCGCAACTTTTAATAGCTACAGCAGAAAAGAAAAAACTTGTTAAAAGTTCTGTGGAATAAAGTGTATTCGATTTGATAAATTATTGAAAAGGCCGAAAGTCGTTTCCTGCAAAGTACCCTTTGTTCTTTTCTGTACTTACCTCTGACAACGTGTATGAGATTTTAACAAGGTAGTATTAAGTATATAATATTATAGTATTGTCTTACTCTATTGCTGACGTAATGGGCATAGTAATGTTATTATAAAATCACGGTTGAACATTGTGACTATAATGTAAAACATTATGTTCGCCACTTGTACAAACACTTTGACGTGAGCACACCACATTAAGCACTTAAAGCTGAAAAACAAGCGATACCCTAAAGAAAATCTCTTCGCATTTTTGTAACAGTTTGCCGAATGACGCGTATTCACGAATTACTAATTTAAGAGCCACGCTCTTGTCGATGTAGCATCCTACATGCTACTTTTTTGAGGAAAATTAGGGCAGTGGTTTCTCTCTTGCTTTCCGCCCCGCAGTACACTGTCTGATGCGAGTGGGGTGGCATGGCGCCCAGAGTAGTCTATTTAAAAGCAGTAAGTACTAGGACTCCTGTCTTCCGCCTCTGAATACTACTGACAGTTACCGCTGCCCTCTGTCAGGTTCCAGGTTACAGCCCCTGCGACTTGGCCCTTCCGTCCTGCAATGCCGTGTACCGATGACTCCCATCCCGTCTCTGCAATCGTTGAGGTCATCACCCGTATCCCTGGGCAAGGGCATTATGCCCCGTAGCTCTGGGTCCTTCTTTCATTACTTTTCTTATTACTCGGGTACATAATTATTCCAATATAGACTCGCCGTAGCGGGAATCGCCGTTCGGAGAGTCGCTGTCAACGCTACAATTCAGTATTATGAATAATGGCAGAAGCATAAATAAACCTAATTGTTGTTGATATTTGGATCACATTATGTATAGAATTATGTTGCTAACTATATTGCTTCTATTTATTTTGATCAGTATAATAATGGGTGAAAGATGTAATTATGCCTGGGTGTAATAAAAAGGGTCATCATTTATACCCAAAAACAAAGATGCATACTTCAGTTATTCACAAAATTAGAAGGTAAAACGAAGAAAAATCTATACAGCGCCATCTATATTGTTTTTGAGGAACGTAGCCTGGAAAGTCCCTCATTCACCGCAATCGATAAAAGCACGTGTCCTAATTACTAGACCATCAACGCCATAAATAAATTCGAGTCCTGTCCAAGGCAGAATTTTTCGGTCAATTTTCTCTTTTATTCTTTCCATAAATGCGCCTATGGAAACACACGTTAACGTAGGTATAGGTATACCATGAAGCAGAAAAAATATTTTAAACACTACTCCAGTTTATTAAAACTTCCTTTGCATACGAGCAAACCTTACGTCTGGCAACTGTTACTGTATGACGAAATCTGCTGACGCTGGCATTATCTCCAATTTGCATTACCTAACAAGGTAACAAGGTATGACAAATATGATGTAATCAGGATTTCTAGTTGCCCCAAAAGTACGGCCACGTCAGTCCCGTTGAAGTTCAGTCACGCCGTGACTTGGCGGAATGTGTGTGTCAAGGATACACCTGGTGGTGTACGAAGCATGACCGGCAGCGGGGAACTGAAATTTGGCCAAATGCAATTGCTTTTATAGAAAATACCTTTGTAGGTGTACCCATTTGTCAAGTAGCTAATGTCATTAGCGACAATAAGCACATAGAACAAAATTAGTATTCACGTAGCATCGAGAAAATAATAAAGATCAGACTAACATTAGAACTTTCTCTCAAAATTGATCTAAATTAACAATCAATGCTTCCTGACTCTTCTTGCCTGGAAGAAATTGCTGTAGAGCAATAAGGTCGCCAATTATGCTGTCATTCTTGTGTATGTTTTAAAAGGTTTCTTGTATGGCTGTGCAATAAAGAATATTTGATTTAGTTTGATTTGATGACCACTCTATAGTATTATTACCAATACAATTGATACTTATGTACCTACCTATACAGGGTGTTAGTGACATCGTAACGAATGCTGAGAGGGATGATTCAGACCATGATCCTGAGTTGATATAAAGCAAATTTCCTGTCAGAAAATTCATGATATTTTTTTGTTTTTTCAGTTCCATACTTTTGCGACGGAAAATTCCACTTGATATCAACTCAGAATCATGGTCTGCATCATCCCTCAAAGAGTTCGTTACGATGTCACTAACATCCTGTATACCCACCCACCTTATATTATTAGCTAGTAATAAGTCTGATAAATTAACGAGTGATGTAATGAAACGAGCATTATATTTTGGCATTATCTGTGGTGAGACATAAAAAGTCCCGTCGTATTTACTTATTTATATAAAAAAAATTGGCATCGCATTTGTCTGGGAAAGTCCGTTGTGATGACTGAGCTCTGCCAGACACTCAGGCGGTTGGCAATCGCCATAAATAAAGACTAACTATACTTACATTATAAATATAGGTAGTAGTCTCTGTTTTGTGATCTCCCAATCTATTATAAAAGATTCTTGTAGCTAGTACTTAGCTACATGATAATGATTTGTATGTACTAAATAACATGTTTTCCAGGTAAAAAGCACATTCATTTTAATTAATTACCTGCAATGCTCTCTCTAGATTCGGATTTTAGATGTTGTTTTATTATGTTCTGCGCGTGAGTTGGTTTGGGACACGTTTTCCTCTGCAGTAACGGCCATAGGGCGGTGTGAGGTGTGCCACCGCACCGGGCGCCGAAATAGGGGGGACGCCAAAATCAACCAAGACTGGTTCACCCTGGCCAACTTCATCGGGTTAGATTGCTCATACCGGGTGGCCGTAAACATTTTTTTTTATTTTAAGGGGCTGAGAGGGTCCTTCGAGGTCTCGCACCACCTAAACCGCCACCGTTCCTCTGATATATCAATAGAAAAAACTTTACAATATAAACTATGATCGCCTTTCGACCTTTGGGGTTTGACTGATGTGAATGAAACTTAAACAAAGTACCTAATCTAACATACATAATTAATAAGTATTATATTAATTACATAGCGTTGTTAAACATTGTGAAATGTTAAGCTTATGGAAACATAAAATGCTCCTATGAGTCATTCGCCTATCACGAGTCTATAGCGGCGGCGTGTCGCCTCTATTTCAGGCCACGCGCTAACTGTGAACAAATAGAGGCGTTAATAAGTGAATTTCAACTTCGACACATGGGGTGGCATCGAGGTGGTACTATGGGTGACGTCACCTGTGAGTAGTACCATGACGCCACCCTTTCGTAGAACTTTCATGAAATCGATGACTTTTTAATTTATTCTGACAGTTCACTGCAGGTTAATAAAAAAAGGAAATCGCTCGCGTGCCAAGCGGCTCGTTTTCCAGGTTCTTGCAATTAAAGCCTAATTAACATAGATTTGGTTTCAAGAAGTTCGATTATGTGGAATGTATGTATTAAAATGCTAAGAACGTTTTGTGGCATGCGACATAGGCTTCGGAAAATACCCGGGAAAATCTGCAATAGCGACGTAATTAAATAGTGGCGCGCTAAGCCACCTGGTGGAACATTTTTTAAAGGAAACTTACTTAATTTTATGTATTGAGTGTGATCCAGTTTCTAACATAGAACCTTGTTTTCCACTGGAAAAGCTAAAACTACGTAAGATTCCAATTGCTTAGATATCCTACACAAACATAACATAACATAACAAATACTTTATTGCACAAACAGGAAAAAACAAAATACAAAACAAAAGAGAAATAGAATTAGTACATTAGGCGGCCTTATTGCTAAGTAGCAATCTCTTCCAGGCAACCTTTAAGTATAGGAACTGAACAGTCCACTCTTAAGTACTTTAATAATATTTCCTTTGAACTTATTCTCGGTGTAGCATCTTCCATCCCTCTCTATCCATATATTGGTAAAAAATTTGACTTCTTTAGATGACCCGAACGTAATAGAAATATAAATAATTTCCTTTAGATATAAGTAGGTATAGGTACACAATAGAAGTGAAAATAATAATTAAACCTAATCTCTAAAAAGGGACACCAGCTCAACAAAATGTTGTGACACTCCGACATTGAGGGAGTACCTCAGACGACATTAAATACTGGCCGCATTCATTTAATGCTATTCCTTCAATTCTTCTAGCACAATTCTATACATCTTCTTCAGTCCCTCGATTCTTTGGGGCGCAACCGAAGTGTATAGGGGGGTTAAAAAGGCCATATCGAAACAACTCATTATGTGTTGAAACAATTCGGTGTGTTAGTGGATATTGTAACGCCTGCCGCGTTTTACTACTGAGTGTAATTGCTCTTGTTTTTCTGTTAGGAACTATCAAAAAGTTATCATTGAAAACACTTAAAAACTACTGCTTAAAACTAAAATATTATTACATAAATAAACTTATACTAATTAATTTAACAAAACATAGCTATTTACAAAATAATTCCGTTAATATTGTACGACTTTAATAATTATCACATTGCGTAGGTAGCCGTACCTACATTCCACAGCCGAGCCGTTACTCTTCCGGTCGGATGTTCGACACAATCCTTCTGCCTTTGTAGCGAGAACACCTCGATTACTCGTATATTTTTTAAATACGTTTTTTTACTAATTTTGTCTACGATATAATAATTTATAGTGTTGTGTTATCCCCATTAATTGGGTAAGTGTAGCAATTACTATTTTTATTAGTTTAAATATCAACGTAGACTAGTACATGCTTTCTTTGTTCATTGCATGACTGTCATTTTTCATAATCATCGTGTAAATGTATTTTCACGCTTTAGTGCTTATTTTATATCATAATTAGCAATCTTTTATGTTCAAAACAACATTTAAATTGTCAATTTTTCTAAATTAATTCTACTTAACCAACTTAAAGTTATCTTTGTACCTAAGTACTTTCCTTGTTTAAATAATTCTTAAATGGAACAATATTAATGTACAAAATACGTTTAATATCGTTGCTATTAAAATTATTCAGCTTAAAATATTCAATTTTACTATTTTTTTAGATAGTTTTTTAAAACAACTACCTACCATAAATTTATCTTGTTCTTTGTTCTTTTTCTAAATTTATTTTGCTAAATTCACTTTTATTGTGTGTAATTTGCTGACAGCCACATCTTAGATTGCTAAGCTTGCTTGCTATCCACTTCCCATCTTCAATCAAGCTAAGGAATCGGCATGTGGCAGTCAGACTGGGAATTCGGACAATTCTTGAAATGACTAATTCCGGGTTCCAGGGTTCACCCTTCGAGTTCTACAACCGCAGGACCCACTACCGGTCCTGTACTTACCTCTACCGCTTCACCTTTCGGGTTCTACAACCCGCTGGATCCACTTTCGGTCCTATACTTACCCCACCGCTTCTGCTGCCCTGCTGCGCGCGCCGGTGTACCCCGTGTCGTCGTGGGAAGAGTTACAGGGAAGTGGTAGTTTTCCTACTGCACCAAGGGTGCTCAGCCAGTATCAAATTACCTGCGACCCAGAGATCCGATCTATGTACTTGCTAGGGATTTAATGTCAATAAACTTGGTTTTATTTCTATATACCGTTTTATTTACCCTAGTAAGTACAACCTATTTGATTCGCGTGATAAGAACGTGACAATGGCGCCCAACTAAGGAAATACTGAGCTGAGTATCCTTTTTGCTGGTTTTAGCATTTTTGGTCATCTTTGGTGTTGGTCTGATTATTTTGTCTAGCTTTAAGTGAATTGTAACTGCAACTTTTGTGTGCTGTGGTTGCTTTGTGGGAATACCTAACTAATTCTCTTTCAAGGTGATTGCATACAATTAAAAACTCAAAATCGAACCTACCACATCGCACAGAAGGAAATATTTGATTTTGCACTGCCAACCTCTGTCTATCCCTGTGTTTTAATTGTTGTGTACTTTTGATAGTAGCATTTGTTTTCTTGTTATTTTCCTTCTGCCGTTTCCTGTGTTTTAGTTATTAAGACTTCAGGTACTTGCAACACTTACTCAAAAAATAACTATTCAACTAAACTAATTACAATTTAAACATAAAGTAATAGAGATGTCTCGTCCAATTAAATATTTATCACTTCAGAAAGATGAACTCCTTTATGAAGAGGTACATGGCATGTCAAGGATATTAAACTTACAAACTATTCTAAATAATTATATCTAAACTTAATAAACAAAAAATTACCTAACTAAAATAAAACTTTCTATATTTACAAAACTTCCTTGCTGGGATGGAAGTGAGAGAAAAACATAGAATCCCCCAGCTGCTTACTAATTCTCGAGCAGACTGTAAGAGTCAGTCAAGAGATTGATGTGTAATACCATCAAACGCCTTAGGCCTGCCAAAAACTTAAATCTTGAGCATGGCATGCGTCTTCTAATATCTTCTAATATTCTCTAAAAATACCTTACATACTACCTTAAAAAAAAAAAAAAACTAAAACTACACTTACTAAAACTATACTAAAAAATCCAAAACTAGCCTAAAACAATGTCTTACTTACTAAAACTACCTACCGTCTTAAATATATTTACTTATATATAGTATTTCTAATTTTTTTTTTACAAAAAAAAAATATTGAATCTCCAGGCCCTACCCCTAGGACATTCTATTTATTTTATCTTCGGCCCTACCCCGAAGATAAGAAAATTATACTATAAAAAGAAAAAAAAAAAACGGTTACCTTAAATCTCCTATTGATTACGTGTGAGTACTAAGCTGCGGTTAAAAGTCTAGTACTCTTTTTGGAAAGGACGCAGTCACTTAAAACGAAATAAGATAACTGTTTGTGTGTGAAAGGGATGAAAGAAAGTAGGGGGGTGAATGGAAGGGTTGAAATGAATGTGTACCACGTAATTTTTAGAATGGTCAATAGTAAGAAGGACAGACTAGATTACATTTTAGTCAGCGGATTTTCTTAGCGAAAATCCTACCCAAAAAAGGGGGGTATGTAACGCCTGCCGCGTTTTACTACTGAGTGTAATTGCTCTTGTTTTTCTGTTAGGAACTATCAAAAAGTTATCATTGAAAACACTTAAAAACTACTGCTTAAAACTAAAATATTATTACATAAATAAACTTATACTAATTAATTTAACAAAACATAGCTATTTACAAAATAATTCCGTTAATATTGTACGACTTTAATAATTATCACATTGCGTAGGTAGCCGTACCTACATTCCACAGCCGAGCCGTTACTCTTCCGGTCGGATGTTCGACACAATCCTTCTGCCTTTGTAGCGAGAACACCTCGATTACTCGTATATTTTTTAAATACGTTTTTTTACTAATTTTGTCTACGATATAATAATTTATAGTGTTGTGTTATCCCCATTAATTGGGTAAGTGTAGCAATTACTATTTTTATTAGTTTAAATATCAACGTAGACTAGTACATGCTTTCTTTGTTCATTGCATGACTGTCATTTTTCATAATCATCGTGTAAATGTATTTTCACGCTTTAGTGCTTATTTTATATCATAATTAGCAATCTTTTATGTTCAAAACAACATTTAAATTGTCAATTTTTCTAAATTAATTCTACTTAACCAACTTAAAGTTATCTTTGTACCTAAGTACTTTCCTTGTTTAAATAATTCTTAAATGGAACAATATTAATGTACAAAATACGTTTAATATCGTTGCTATTAAAATTATTCAGCTTAAAATATTCAATTTTACTATTTTTTTAGATAGTTTTTTAAAACAACTACCTACCATAAATTTATCTTGTTCTTTGTTCTTTTTCTAAATTTATTTTGCTAAATTCACTTTTATTGTGTGTAATTTGCTGACAGCCACATCTTAGATTGCTAAGCTTGCTTGCTATCCACTTCCCATCTTCAATCAAGCTAAGGAATCGGCATGTGGCAGTCAGACTGGGAATTCGGACAATTCTTGAAATGACTAATTCCGGGTTCCAGGGTTCACCCTTCGAGTTCTACAACCGCAGGACCCACTACCGGTCCTGTACTTACCTCTACCGCTTCACCTTTCGGGTTCTACAACCCGCTGGATCCACTTTCGGTCCTATACTTACCCCACCGCTTCTGCTGCCCTGCTGCGCGCGCCGGTGTACCCCGTGTCGTCGTGGGAAGAGTTACAGGGAAGTGGTAGTTTTCCTACTGCACCAAGGGTGCTCAGCCAGTATCAAATTACCTGCGACCCAGAGATCCGATCTATGTACTTGCTAGGGATTTAATGTCAATAAACTTGGTTTTATTTCTATATACCGTTTTATTTACCCTAGTAAGTACAACCTATTTGATTCGCGTGATAAGAACGTGACAATATATGGCCCTCCGCTTCGACGTCTGTTTGATAGCAATGATTATAACCTAGATGCAATTACTCACTTGTATAGTTCGTATGTGGTTCAACCAATTACACCGCACACCGATATTGAACGTTTTGTTTTTAATTATATTAAGTAATAGAACTTTTTCGCTCAACAATAATGAGGATAGCATCAACATAAGATCACGACTATATCCCAATTGGGGTAGTCAGAGGTCCATCGCAAGATGAACTAAGTACCCACGCCTCATCGAGCTTTCTGTTAGACCAACGGTAGGTGTTGAGCCGTATCGCCGTCTATAGTGAGAAGAATTAATTAATCAACTGCAAGTCCGGTACTATAGGATTGGAACTGGCGCTTCCTTTTGAGGAGCAAGTCAGCACAACATCTTTGTTCTTTTATGACCTATGACCTTTATGTCGCGAGTACCTATGCATATCGTGAGGACGGAACATACTATCATGTTTATTTTTTATAAACTTTAAACCTTGGCTACAGGTATACTGTTTGTTTACTGTTTACTTGACTGATACTGTTAGGTACTTACCTTAGTTATAGTATTTCCTTTTGTTCACGTGTCTTCCTGGTGGACCTTTTGTGGGTTTTTGCCAGGGTTCTTTCGTAGCCCTATAAAGGGTTTTTTCCGACACTTAGATCATCAAGGCGGATTTATGAGGCTACCTACTCTAAACCGGGGCGCGTGAACAAATGGTTGATGAATATGCAGGAAGTAAGATAAGAGTGTCAAGATCGAAAAAATGGAATTACATAATCTCTACTTACCCCGTTAGGCATTAGGCGTCAGTTCACCATACGCCCAAAACAGGACATAGGTAATTGGAATGACTTGCGTATTCAATTAATTATCAGAGAATGGGTTAATTACGTACATATCAAATTAAATATATTCAATATAATTATAACATAATTAGGTACTTAACTCGTAACTTATCAGAAACTTTTCCTACGATAATTTACCTCACTGATATACTTAATAATGATGCAAGAATACCAATAATCGTCATACTTAAATCAAAATTGTTATATGTAAATTACTCTAATTTACCTAACGACTTATCAAAAAAAAAGAATGATACGTTTATCATTCATGCCATTCGAATTCATGCGACATAACATCAGTAATCGATAGGTATTGCAGTATCGATTGATTTAAAATTGATTACATTCCTGGATTTCCCAAACTCTTAGGTCACTTTGCCGCTATCTGCTTATTAAACTGATAAGCTACGCTACCGGGATACTTTAAGCCAGATAGGTGACGTGTATAACAGAAATCACGAGAATTCAGATAGGATTACTCGATCGCCTTGATATGATTGTTCTGCAGCGCGCGGCGCCGCGGCCGCCGTTGCCTTTCAAGTAAGTACAGCTTTAATCAAATATCCCGGTGCAGTTCCACGAACATTTTCGCCGGTCGCGTCGCCGTGACGTAGCACAATCAGCTGCTCAAACAGTCGACGTCATATGACGTCGCGGCCCGGCCCACCACCGGTGGTGGAAGCGACCCACATGTTGAGTCAGGCTTTATAATAGAAAACCGCCGAGCCACTCACCATATCCAACCAAGCCGCCAAACGAGAAACACGTTTAAGTCAAGTGACTGGTGACGTACTAGTGACAGTGTCAAGCGGTAGTGTTTCAAGTGAAGAAAACTTTCAGTGGATCAGTGATACTGATAAAGTGAAAATGGCTAGAATATTGTTGTTGTTTGTGCTGTTTGTGACGGTGAGGGCTGCGCATAAACACCGCCCCATCCACCCCAAGTTTCCGAAAGTTTCAGAGGATTATGAGACGCCTCAGATAACAAAAGGTGAAGAATTTATATCATTTTAAGTTTTAAAAACAAATACACGCCGCACCGGTTCGCGTTACCTGTCAATTTAACTGATCAGTCAAATTGAAATAAGTATTTGAAAATTTTATTAAGGAACTTACTTTTTTCAAATACTTACATATTTTCATAACAAATAGAAAATAACTTGAATTAAACTACACAGCTAACATACTATTATTTAAAGTATAAAAATAGTGACGTAAAGATAAAATTAGTGAATGAAGTCACACCTCCAAGCGGAGAGAGTAGATGACAGATGATAGATAAGTGAGTGATTAATTAGGGCCGTGACGCTTTCTGATGCAACTTGTGTCCTAGTTAGACGATGTGTTGACGAGATGTTGTCTGTCGTGGCTCCTAAATTATATCCTTCTTATTTTAACCAGAAAAGCGCTTTTGTAACAAATATTTTTTAAACCAATTATTTCATTGCGAACTCTATCGTATCCTCTAAGATAGGCTTTATGAAACTGCATAATGCTTACGTCAATTATAAAAATGATTCAATTTTATACCTTAACGATAACAAGTAATCCTATTTGACGATATTAATAAAATGAATCAGGAGTTGACTATACCATATTTAAATTATATCAATTACCTTTACTCACATTATTAATAACTTAATTGTTTTTTCTACAGTAGCGTGTTCGTCAGAGAATGAACGAATACGAAATGACATCATAGAACAGTCCAAGTGTGGAGCCCCCAAGGAAGTGTTCGAGTATCTTGAATCCCAAGCGGCACATCAACAGGTAAAATCTATTTTTTTTTTAATATACTTAAAAAAATCAAGAATTTTGAGAGAATTTTGCTTCTCGCTTCTCAAAGATTTTCGGTCATTGTTCAAACACCTATTCTGACATTATCGCACCAAGAGTTCACTCCTCCACCGAATGTTCGGCTTAATTAAATCGTAATAACCTTTATCTCCTTTTATATGGAATTCCATGCGTACGCGTGCCTGTACGATATCGCTACCCGGCTGTGATTGGCTGACATTCCATTATCAAAAACTTGCTAATTAACGCAATGTCAGAGTTCTCGAATTAGAAAATTGTAAAACGCAGTATATTATGGTATCTAATTATCACTATCTGGTGACCCCATTCATTCACTGCTATACTATCACAGTTTAACCAGAGCCTAGATGCCGCTATTCCATTTAATTCTATGATATTCGTATTTCACAATGTTTGAAAGGTATTTCGTAAAATGACCGATAAAGATGGGACTTTGTTCCCTTTCTAGATCGCGCCACTGCTTTGCTGTTTGTGTTCATAACAAAATATTTGCGGACGACTTTCCACATTGACATTACAATATACGTGAGCTATTTACACATATTTAGACGATTTAATTTAACAATTAATAGGCAATCGAAACGGACTTGAAAAAAACCTTAATGCAATTCAAACCGAAGGTAGGAGGCACCGTCTCCGTAACACCGAACACGGAATTTGGTCACCTACCTAATTTGAAGATTCGACAGGTTTATCGGTTTTCCTTCACCGAAGAATTCGAAAACAAATTCGACTTTAGTGGTTTAGAGCCTAATCCGAGCGTTATCTCTACTGGATTCATATCACACTTTCTTCAAACAGAAAGTACATTAAGAGAATCACATTAATGGCGATGTGAACAAATTACTCTCTTCAATGAAATTGGTATTTTTTTAATAAGGAGTGTCTTCCTACTGATAATAATCATGACAGAACACAATATTTTGAATATGTAAGCAATGTCGTTTACATCCGCGAAGCTTGGGTCATTAAGACCGCGTGAGAAGATCCGCCCAACAATGCGATTCAAATGTACATTTCGTACCTATACTTACGTGTACGTATTTCCCCAGATTTCCCCTGGTGCCGTGTGGGTCAAGAGATGTGTCGGACTATGCGACTATGACACTTATGGGTCCAAATGCGTGCCCCTGAAGAAGCAAATCAGATATATTCCTGTAAGTATTTTATTGAATGCACATAAATTTATAATAAGTGAGCACTTCCTGTTTTGACCTTAATTTAAAGTTACTAAAGATTGTATTACTTAATTATAAAGATGAACTGTATTTCAATATAATAATAAAATGAATTATCAGTTCATCGACAAAAACAAAACATTATTCAGCAAAATCGTAAAAGATCGTATATGCGAAAGTGCGAAGTCTCAATAGTAACGAACGATCGAACAGTCGTTTACCCATTCTAGTAAGGATTCATGGATGTGATCGCGGCACGCGCGTTATCTGTTTATCTCTGCTAATTCAAGTGAATCCTTGACACAGTTCGCCTCGTTTGTTTGACAGCGTTGCGCAAGCGACGGTCAGCTGTAACGATAATAATGACATAACTTAGATCTTACAATACGAACTATGCAAGTGAGTCAGCTAACAACACCGCGATTAGATGAGACATCCAATGTTTTGTTTTTAATTCTATTAATAGAAATTTTCCGTTCACAATAATAACGAGGGCAGCATCCTTGTCCTTGTACCTATGTTGTCGTTGTGAGGACGATAAAACTGATAAAGATGATGTTATTGTCGCAGGTACGGATATACAACGTGAAGACGAACAAGGAGTCTTGTTCGACATACGCGATAGAAGAGCACCTGAGCTGTGGTTGTTGTGCGGGGACGCCGGACCAGTGCGCGCCGCCGCGGATATACGACCCTCGTAAGTGCGCCTGTCGCTGCCCCAACAGAAAGGAAAAGCGGAATTGCCGCAGCAAGGTTTGTAAGATAAAGGATGTCTGTGATAAAGGAAGACGGGTTTGAGGAACGAGAGCGAATCAGTAGATAATCATCTAACCTTGGAAAGATAAAACTAAAATTCGTAAATTCCATGAAAGTTAGATTAAAAGATGAAAACATTTAATAATGAAAAGTAAAGTCTATGGACGTTTTTAAGTATTTAGCAGTAGAATTAAAAGTAGATGAGTGTAGTACTTACTCATAAAATTGTCATTTATTCGCTCTCGTCACCTTGTCCCGTCTTCCCCGGCATCACTAACGCGACTCGGCACGCATGACGCATACGGCACTGTCCGCTGTTAACATTGGCTTCCTATCACTCTTGATGTTTTATTTTGCTCCAAATTCACTTCGTAGGTGTTTTGTTTTATCAAAATTGATATCAACAAAAGTGTCTTCGTATGTTGTCTGTCTGCTGTAGTGCTAAGGGTCAGCGTCATCGATCCGACATCCATTGTCTTCAAACTTGCCTGTGTTAGGTACAACTGAAAGAATTTCTATCAATCAGACGCTATCGTAAACTTTCTATTCACGTCTGTCACATTTTCAGTGTATCTAAAAAGCTTTTTCACTTGTTATTGTCTTTCGATGTTGTTGTGATCTTTTGTAAAAATGTTAGTGTTAACAAAATATTTCTTTTGCCTACAGCTGAACCAGATTATGAGGTGGAATCCGTCTAAATGTGCTTGTGAAGAAAAGAAACGGATAAGATAAGCTTCAATGTTGTTATATGAACTTAAAATGTGTTATGAAGAAATTGTTGTGAAGAATGTGTAGTGTCCGTTCTTCGAGTGATTTGCGGTACGACAATGAATGAACAATGTTGTGACCTATAGAATCTTGATTCTAGACTGACTCAAGTGTCTTACCTATAGCTATAAGAAGCATTTAAATCTAAACAGTATTATAGTAATAAGTTATTTATTTTTATTAGTTTAAGGAAAAATGGGGCCAAAAGGTGCTGTGAGTACTGTTGGAAAACTTTTTGGTTTTTAGATTTTTTCAGTTTATGTTAATTCTCAGATTCGAAGTTAGGTGTTTTTGTGTAACTTTGCTGTCTATTAGATATAGTTAAATTAGTATTAATGATCATTGTAACTATGACATCACTGTTCAGTATTGTAAAAGTATGTCCGCGTGGAAATCACGCAATTCCTAAATTGTGATATAGATATTCCATTTCCAGTAGGTTAATTTAGGAAAATGTACTTAAGAAACTCTTTTAGGTAAATATTCTAGATCGTAAAGTATTTGCTTCTAGTATTCTAGTCAAGCGATATTTTAATTTATTTAATTTAAATAAGTTTTTGTAAATATTGTAACTCGATTTTTGAATCTAGCTCTCATTTTTGTAAATAAGTACCTAGTAAATTATTAATTTATTCTGCCTTAGTATTTTGAAGTATTTGTATGAGTTTAGTTTTATTTTTAGTAAGGGACCTAGTCTATGATTGTGCCAAAGGCGAGGAATCTCATACGTTGATATTTATTTTCCAATTAATTTATTTTATTTATAAAATGTGCTTTACGTAATTGATTGAAACTCGTTAATACCTACTATACAACGTACGTATTGATTTTAAACCGAATAAATATAATTTGTACTTAATATTTTAAATATAATTTTTTATTTTCCTCAATAATTTTATTAAAGTTCTTGCTTTCCTTGATCATTAAAATCAACAATCGAAACTGAAAACTTGCGTTTATCCAAATACAGAAGCAAATTGAAGATTGAAGTGGATAAGTATAGTAACACTTATATACCTACTAACCTAACTTAAACCAATGCATTGAAAAATGATGACTACTTTTTAAAAAAATATAAAGAAAGTACAAGTACTTATGTATAATCTTTATAATATATATGTGTAGCAAATTGGGTAGTGTACTGAGTTCAAGATAAATTATGAAATTCTGACTACTACTTAAATAAAAACAGATCTAAAACATTTTCTTTTTCTATTTAACGTATTAATAAATTTTAATCAATCTGACATTTTATCACAGTGTGCTTTTTCGTAGAAATTTCATGTTTTGACGTTTAGTAAAAAGTAACTGATTTGACTAGTTGGAAACTACCCTATTCTACGGAACAGCTCCGAGCACAAACGCACTAACTAAAGTATCCCAAGTAGCATTGGCGAGTCTAAAAAGGGGATATTAGATATCTAATAGAATGCGATTTGATTGTCTACCTCTAGAGTAAAATATCCCTCAAGTTATCTTCAAGAACGCTTATAGATAGCCTCTAGCCAAGTGGGCACAACCTTGTAGCTATTCATAAGAAGGAGTTAAGAACGCACGAATAGATAGAGTTCAGAGTTGAAAATTTTCAAAGTCTAAAGGCGTACTTCTAGAGTCTTTCTAAACTGTTTATAGACCACAATGTGCACTAGTAGATAGTCTATAGATAATGTTAAGAGCTAAACAGAAATCTTTGCATGTGAAGTTTTAAGACCGAATTTTCTTAACATTAACAGCTTTAAGATAATTTTTATTTGAAATAGACAACGATTCATAATGGCGCAGATCTCACAAGAGTAAAAGTTAATATTACAACATGGCGTTACAAATTTCTAAATTCCTATTTATTTACCGCTTATACGGGCTGATACTGTCACCTAGACATGAAAAACCTAATGCGAATGAAAGTCTCTCGTGGAATTTGTGTAAAACTCTCTTAAAATAAGAGCGCCCGCTTTAAATGTAATATTTAATTAATAATTTACCAAATAAAAAAATATTTTGTAAAAATAATATTTTTTAAATTAGATTTAAATGCTTTAACCATTTATTTCATTCATAATATAGTATTTTAAAACGTGTAGAATGATTTATTACACATAATTTATTCATAAAAACACGAATAAATAGTTCGTTATAATAATGTAAAAACGTATCAAGCAATAAAAATGGCGTCTAGTTAAAATTGTCTAGTAAATCGATTCCTTTAGAACAAACATTCTAAAGAATTATCTGTAGTATGGCTCTAGATAATGACAAGACTATTTGTACTTGTTACATACTAAACTTACTAGTCGAAGAAAAAACAGGTTTATGAGTGATTTAAGATTGCCTATAAACTGTCATTTTTGTATACTGTTTTATCTTCTCGGAGTATTTCTAGACATTCATCAGAGAACTGTATTTTTTACGTTGTGAACAATTATGGATGGAATTGTGCAGAAGCAATCGATTGCATTAATTGACGAGGGAAAGTAAAATATTTTTATTTGTAAACAATGCGAAATATAATCTTAAGTCATTTAGATCTTTCGTTAAATTCAGTCTAGTATGGTTTAAAGAAGGCGATAAAATGTATGAGTGGTATTACATCTATCCAAAAATGCTCAGACGATAACCTCTTGTATATAAACATAGTTACTTTGTTTTTAACTCCCGTGGAGACACTTCGTGCGTATGCATAACCCTGTGATATTAGCGTCAAAACGATATTGAATTCTCTTTTATAAATAAACCTACCATTTGTAACATTTTTCAAATTTTTGTCATCATTATCCACCTTAGGATTTTGTATCATAAGTGGCTGCAAATAGTTTCTTGATTTGTAGTTCTGCCTACCCCTTCAGGGAATACGGGCGTGAGTTTATGTATGTATGTATTTTAATATATTTTTTTTATTGAAATATAAAGAAATTTAATGATAGACGTTCTGTACGTTTTTCTACCTCTTAGGTGAATTTTATTATTGGACTTACTTGCAATATTAGAGATTCCTAGAGTTTTAGTTTTTTTCAAATCTAGCATATTTCTTTTTTTTTTTACTGGTATATAATGACTATGACACAGGTCCGTTATTTTCTCCTGATATTATTCATTTTCCAAAATAGAACTCGCTATTGCAAAATAGAATTCACTTTTATCCGTGCGGCGACGGAGAAAGAATACGATTGTCGCCGCCCCCCTCTTCCCGTGGATGTCGTAAGAGTTGACTAAGGGTAATTCCAAACATAACACCTCTTTTAGCTGGTGGTAGACCCCGCCACCTGGTTAGCTACCACCCTCCCGCCGGAGCCAGGCGCCAAGCCACTTGCTGCGTTCCGTCTGTGCGCGGGAGTACCAGTGCCTTTGGGGGATGTAAGGGTATCAGTTGTTTTGCTTAGAACCAATTTGGTTCCTTAAGCGACGTCAGGCCGGGAAGCTCCCTCTGGAGGGTAGTGGGATTCGAGTCACGGTCTTGCCGGTGGCCGACCGCAGGTAGTTGGGGGCCCTGTGGTATTCCGTCAATCAGCACACGACCCTAAAATGATTTGTGACCGCAGTGCAGTAATAATAAGGTCGCTTTTTCTAAACTTCATTTTTGTGCATTTATTTTGTCTATGGTGGTGGTTTGGTGGTTTGTCCATGGCAATCCGTCAATCAGCATACGACCCTACAAATACCAATAACAATCACAGTGAAGTAATAATAAAGTCGATTTTTGTTTGAATAAAAGTCATGATTGGCAAATAAGTTTTAAATTTGAATTGGTGGATAGATTAATACCCCTCTTACAGATATAAGTGGCAAATCGCTTCACCAGCCCCCTCCATCTCAAAGGCACCACCACAAAGATCACCTTTATACTCGGCGCTGCGTCAATTTGTACACATCCATGAATAATATAAAATATTATGTCATTACGATCTAAGAAATTAATACATCCAAGGTCCTCTAAGACCTCTAAGTCGGTCCAAAGCATTTAATCTCTCGCCTCTTGAACTATATCTTGAGTATGAGGCAATATATCGGCTAAACGCTCACGTCAGGACCAGCTGGGAACCCCAAAAAATGAGATCGTGATCTTTAAATTTTTACTGCCTCCGTTGCATAAAGCCAATCGATCTAGTAAAATTGCACTTAGTTATGCTATTGTTAGGCAAATAAACACTGGAAACACTGTTTCACTAGCAAATTTTTAGAATAACTATAACATATCTATAAAAGTAGTTTATTTAGACTTTAGTGTCTCTCTAAAACAAAGATAAGAGTACCACTAGCTAAAATTGAATATTTGTAGAAAGTTATATCTTAAAATATACCATCTTATCTATAAAATATCTTGAAAATAGGTTCCTCTAGGCTTTATTCATTATTTATAGATAATATTGTCTTAAGATAATCGTCATACCTAGAAATGTACTTAAAATAAGTGCTCTATAGAGCAAATTATCTAAAAATAATCAAATATTAGTGAAGATACTCTATAAGAATACTAATACTTTATAGAAGCCATCTGTAGAAAGCCCTTGTCTAGAAATAAACCACGAATAGACTATCAATAGATAATTTCGTTTTAAGCCTCCAGACCGATGCTACTTGGGATATACCTATTAGTAAACTTATTATTGTGTACCATAGGTACACAATCGGTTTATAAACCAGAATCGAAAAATCAAAGTAAGTAAGTAAGTAAATTATTTAAAGGTATCTACATAGGTATCTAAATAAAGTTACGCCTACAATACCGAAAGTTGGGAAGAGCTATAAATATTCCTTCTGGGATGGATAATAATAAAATTATGTTGAACCGTACAGTGTCTGACCCTGACATGTTATCTGTGTACGTATGTATGTTTATATGTATATGTTTGTCCTCGAAATGCTACAGAAGCTACAAATCTTGCAAGCATTCAAATATTGCATTTTTTTATAAATTAAGTATTATTCCGTCAAACCGCACTTGATCAGCGTGGTAGAGTATGATCCATATCCCCCCCCCCCCCTTCACCCCTCCAGTGTTAATTGAGGGGAGGCGTATGCGCATCAGTGGGACGTATATAGGTTTAGAAAATGTTGCAAGTTTCAACAAAATTGGCTCAGTAGTTTTAAAGTCGTAAAACCGAATGTCTTTTTTTTAATTGAAACCCATTTTTTTAACCTATGTGTCTGGAAATCTCGGCCTTAAGAGATTATAGTTATTGTAAAAAAATAATATGGAAGAAAAACAATGAACTCGTTGATGTCTTTTGTATGAAGGAAACCCTTATGAGTTAGTAGACAATATGACGCCGGTAGAGGTCATTTAATCGGTGCGGAAACGGGTTCTGGCTGGTGCTGGTGCGTGTTAGAGGGTATGTGGGTGCTGGTGCTGGTGCTGTTGCTGCTGTGGATGCTGGTACTAGCTGGGGGCATGGTGCTGATGCGCATGCTTAGGGGGATGGATGCGGGTGCTGGCATGCTTACTTACTGGGGGGGTTGGTGTTGGTGTGGAACTTATTCAATGAATGACGTGGTGACTTGAATTAGGTAATCTTTTGTGATTTATATTTATGTTTATACTATTTGATGTAGCTGTTGGTTTTCCTATAAATAAATAAATAAATGAGTGTCCTAAATAAAAAATAAATTTTGAAATGCTGACTACCTGCTAAATAGAGATATGTTCTGCTTCTTAGTCTTTCAAATATTTTTCCTCTCAGACGACGCCCTGAGCCGAGGTTCGCGCCCAACTGGGCACCCTCAGGCCTGTTGTCTTAAACGTTGTACCGGGTGAGAGCCTTCAGCGCTCCCCATTTGTCCGGCCAAGTAGTTAATGCCATCTGCGGCAAACCTACAATAGGTCACGTCAAAAAAAAAATCTGCTTCTTAGTTGACTTATTTAACGCAACTATAATTTCAATCTTAAGTCACGTTTTCCCATGACGTTACAGCGTCCTTTATCACTCAATTTTAGTAAAAAGTAAACCGCTTTGACTAGTTGGGAAACTAGCCTATTCTTAAGTAAACTAAACGACAATTTCCCATTTCCTGTCAGTTTATCCGAGTCAATCGATTAATTCGACTGTTTAATTTAAAGTGGTTTACCGCCTTCACGGATTGGGAAGTCTTTTTATAGGGTTCCATACACAAAAATGAACGGCCTCTATGGTGCAGTGGTTTGAGCGTTGGGCTCACGATTCGGAGGTCCCGGGTTCAAATCCCGGTGGGGACATATCACAGAAATCATTTTGTGATCCCTAATTTGGTGAGGACACACTAATCACCTGATTGTCCGAAAGTAAGATGATCCGCGCTTCGGAAGGCACGTTCAGCCGTTGGTTCCGGTTACTACTTACTTATGTAATCGCTACATGAGTTATGTCAGGGGCCTTTGGCGGGTCGATAGAAACCCTGACACCAGGGTTGATAGGGTTGGTAATCCACCTCAGAACCCACACGATAGAAGAAGAATAAACAAAATTCAAAAGCAGAACAGTCAGGGCTAAAGTAACTGTTTTCATGAATACAAACACCGTAGGTAATTACAAATACTTTAGCACTAATATAAGAGCGTGTTCTTTTCGGTGTATTATTATCCATGCTACTTTTACAGAAAAATAGGACAGTAGTTTCCCATTTGCCTTCCACTCCGTAGTACTGTCTGACGCGAGTGTGATAGCGTCCAGAGTAGTCTATTTCAAAGCCGTACTAAGACTCCTGTCCTCCGCCTACGAATAGTACTGACAGTTACTGCTGCCCTCTGTCAGGTTCCAGGTTAGAGCCTCTGTGAGTCACCTCATCCGTCCTGCATTGCCGTAAGTACCGATGGCTCTTCGTCTCTGCAACCGTTGAGGTCTGCACCCGTATCCCGTACCAGCGGGCCTATATATAGGCAATTATTTTGTATAATTTTCTGCGGGCTTAGCTCCGTAAGCACGTGACTCTTTCTCGTCGCGACAGAGATTGTCTATCTCTTTCTGTGCAGTACTGTGAGAGAGTGACGGGTGACGTATGTCGAGGCGAGAAAGAGTCGCGCGCTTACGGTGCTAAGCCCGCAGAAAATTATACAAAATAATTGCGTTATAAGTAAATTTCGGTTTCGGCCGACACTGAAATACCTACGGGAGAGGATTTTGACATTTGATATTTACTTACATTTGAAAATTGTCAATAAACGGAACCTCAAGCTTTATGTGTCCAACACATACTTGACCGGTGTTTTCTGGTTTTTATTCGCCTTGGACATTAGGTAAAACCGACTTTTTATATAGAGTTTGCTTCCGTTACTATTAGATAGACTCATTATCAGACTATTAGATTTTAAGCACTGTAGAAGTAGTAAATATTATGTTTATTTACACAAAGTATCAATTTTAAGACAATTTGGGATTTTTGGTATTCTATATTTGTATTTGTGCTACTATAGGATGCAGTAGTGACTGTAAAAAGTCGCAGAGTTATAATATAGGTATAGGTTAGAATTAGAATTAAAATTCGGCCGTTTGAGCTTGTGCAGAGAATGCCCATTAAGTAGCTACCTACTTAGTGTCAGAGGTTGTCAACTTAATGGGTAGGTAGAGCCATAAATCATTAACAAGACAACCTGCAGCCACTCCTGATATTCATCTCAAGATCAAGGGAATAGTCAAGTCATAATATCTAGCTAAAGGACTCACATGATCTTGATTTTTTAAAGCACAAGAAACAAGACCGCCTGTATTTTGTTGTTGTTCTATTAATATTTTGTTTATTTTGTAGGTAATATTTTTTATATATTTATTAAGTACAATAATCACCGCAAAGCTCGACCATTCTTAGTAAGCTTGTAATCTCCTTTTTGAAAACACTAGAAACGTGACAATGTTGATTTCAAATGCAATGTACCAACCGACTCTAGTTCGACGGTTTATTATAAGTTCGTCCCAAAAGTGTAAGTTGTCTTCTGTTTACTTGTGGATCCACCCCATTAGCGATAATAGACATGATAAGTAGTAATTATTTCATGATTAAGCACTGCTTAAAACGACCAAGTCAATCGCTCTAGGGATAACCCACTGACACTGATGTCCGTGAAGGCTACGAGAGCAAAAACGCGTTTTATTTTTCTTTTTTACATCCGCGTGATCCGAGGAAATTTCCGATTAGTTAGACAATGAGACCGATGCCTAAAGTTCAGTGTACAAAGGCCGGGTCCAGGGTAGAAAGTTAGTATATGAAACATCATCGCATTTGGTCACTTATACGGGTGAGGTCCATTTATGACGACGTCTATCGCCACCATATTATTATGAGCATTCCGGCCAGCATCGATGTTTTGTTTTAAGTTTGATACACTTATTTCTTTCCTTTTTTTGATTTTATGAAACAGAACGAAGTAGACGATAGAAGAGTAACGAAATTTTATGAAGCGAATGTAAGTACATTTTAAAGACTTTTCTACACACAGGACTAGACTCGGTGCGAATGCATGGTGATTTTGACGAGGATGGAAGAAGCAGTATTGCTATAAGTACGTGGGATTACATAGTATCTAGATAGTATCTTCCGATCCGAATGGTAAATAGTCGGGATCTATATTACTAAAACTGTCACATCATCACTAATTTAAGCGCCACGCACTTGTCGGTGTAGCAGTCTCCATGCTACTTTTTAGGGAAAAATAGGGCAGTGGTTTCCTTCTTGGTCTTCCGCCCTGCAGTACTCTGTTTGGCGCCCAGAGTAGTCTAGGACTCGCCGTACTAAGACTCGTGTCCTCCGCGTCTGAGTACTACTGACAGTTACTGCTGCCGTCAGGTTCCAGGTTGCAATCGCTATGACTTGCCCCTTCCGCCCTGTATTGCCGAACCAATGGCTTCCATCTCCGCCGCAACCGTTGATGTAAAGTCTAAGATTACAAAAATACCCACCAGTGTGTATGTGAGCTTTACCGATGATTGATTATGGTCACCAGCAATAATATGTATACACTTTGGTACCATGTCACACTAACTTTTTTGACAAATTGAACTGTAAGTCTCACTAAATATCAAATATGTTAGTGCGACAGAGTCCTAAAGTGGGTACATTATATTGCTCATGACTGTACTTAAACTGAGTTATTGTTCGATTTCTTTGCGGTTTCGTGGTTGCGGTTAGCCTAGAACTTTTTTAGTTGAAAGAGATTTATTTAGCATACATTACGTATGGGCGTCTTATGTCCGGGTATGAAATTAAAATGTAAGAGCCAGAGATGAGTCAAACAATTTAGTCTGTAAATATACCAATGTTGACAAACTAAAACAAGAGATCATCACTAATTTAAGAGCCACACTCTTGTCCGCTTTGCATTCTCCGTACTACTTTTGATTAAGTAGATAAAAATGTAATATCTAATCAAAATGAGAATTAAAGTAATAAATTCTGTTCCCGTAAAAGGGAGTTCCCCAAACGGAACTAGTATGCTAATAATATAATTAAACAAAGATGTATTTAATAGATAATACTTATTTTATACATTCAATAGGCAGTTAATGTCTAGGTATACAGTAGAAGGGTACCTACCATCTATATGGAGTAAATACATTCGCTCTGACGTATTCACCAAGTATCCCAAGTGGAAAATAAAGATACCTAATTACCTACCCTTATCCCCGGGTTAACTGGCTTGTGAGGTCAATGACCAACCTCATCACTCTGGCACCGGGTGATAAAATCAGAAATCAGAATCATTTATTCAACGTAATTGTCATGGTTAAACTTGTTGAAGGTCAATGTAACATTTTTGAAGTTACGTCATTTCGCAAACTGTTATGGCTGAGGAGAAGAAATGACAAGAAACTGCAACAGCAACACATCTTTTAAATCAATGAGGGTAAGTATGTATATATTACAAGTTATTTAATAACTAGAGGAACACAATATTTAATACCAGACATTTTTATCATTTAGGTAATTATTAATCGTATAATAAGCTTTTTTTACATAAAGTAAGCTTCACATGAGCTTTGAATTTATTTTCCGACAATTCAAAATATTACCTGGTATTTTATTGTAAAAATGTATACATAACCCCAAGAAAGATTAATTTATTTTGAATAGCAATTTTTTTGACCCGCAGTGGAGCAGCGTGGTGGAGTATGCTCCATACCCTCTCCGGTTGATTGAGAGGAGGCCTGTGCCCAGCAGTGGGACGTATATAGGCTATTTATGTATGTATGTAATTTTTTTATATTTTATTTTTTTAGCAATTTTATTGAGGTTGGTTATTGAACGGACGGGTTGAGTCATGTGGGAAAGAGAAGGCGAAGACCAAGAAGATCTTGCATGGAACAGATTAAAAAGAAGGTGAAGGTCATGTCTTATAAGGGAGTGAAATAATTGTCCTTTGAGAGACAAGAATAGAGAATGCTACTCCGACAAGATGACCTGAAACTTTATCTATTTACTTAAGTATAAAAAGTAATAAACATTAGGTAAGAAACTTCAAGTTAAAAAAAGAAATAAATAAAACAACAGTACAAAGGTCATGTTTTTGTTTCAAGGTATTATCTATTTATATACTTTTTTCCTTGTAGGATCAATTATAAATAATTATGATGACTTTACAGTTTTATGGACTCCGTTATAATAGGTAATCGATTCATATATGGTATTCGAAAGGCTCAAAGTTCATTCATTATGTATATATGGAGGTGTACCTATGAGTAAAGTTCTTGACTCGGACTGGATTCGAATCTACAGCTGGCTGCGCGGAGGATCGTGTAAACTATAACCATTGCACCATTAAGGCCTCATCCTGTCCCGTCCATGCTTTTTCTGACAACACGACATTATGAAAAATAACTTATAAGAATAAAATTATTTAACGTTCAGCCGCTTGCCTTCCTGGTCATGTCGTAAAATCCAGCAGAGGGATTGGGATTGTTGTGTTTTTCAAAGCATTTTGTACATCTATGTACACATGCGGTTTTGGATCAGCTTTATGAAGCATATATACCTCGTGTGTTCATAAGTTTTGAGACGAGATATTGTGAAAGAAGCGGCTCGCATTCCTATAGAAAAGGTGCGTGCCGCCATTGACGTGTGGCCTGGACGGGTATCAAAAAGAACGGCGGACACTTTGAATAAATTTGTATGTTTTTAGTATGATTATTCTTATGTAACTCTCCCTGAAATATAAAAAATATACTAAGTACAACAATGCGTTCAGGGCGCTGCTGGGGCTGCCGCGACGCTATAGCGCCCCCGGTATGTTCTGCGAGCCGCGTGTAGACGACTTTCACGCGATCATGCATAAGCGCTGTGCGTCTCTGTTGCGCCGTGCGCGCGCCTGCATAAGCGCATTGGTGGACTGGTACGACTCGCCGCTGCTGAACCGGTGGGTGCGATTGCACGCAGTCATATAGCTGCCCACGGCATCGGTGACTCGGGCCTGTCCCATGTAGCTTATTTTTATGATACTCTGTTACTAATACTAGGTTAAGCTTTCTGTTACATAATATGGACTAGTTTCCGAAATAAACATTTTGAATTTGAATTTTGTGTCATTACCTATGGGCGACAGGCTAATCCCTTGTCACCATAAGACTCATCATATCCATCTTAACACGTTCACTGTGTATGAACCACATATGAGGCATTCATATGTGCATGTCCCATATGGGGGGCACTAGGGAAAACGTGAAAATCCAACGGATGAGGCTTTTCAGATTGTTTTCTAGCCATCTTGTGTCCATGTACATAAATTCCAATGTGTTTATCGAAAAATATACACGTAAAGGGTCGATATCAAATTTTTAATTACACAGTGAACGTGTTAAGACTTCGTATCAACAGCGAGCATGGCTACAAGTTGTTTTTGATTACTTATGGCTCTACCCACCCCAATTGGCATTACGGGGGTGAGTTTATGTAAGTATGTATGTATACCCACTATAATTTATTAGAAAATATACCTAAGTTTTAAATTCAATATCGATAGGCTGAAATTGTGTAAGTAGGTACAAAGACTCACGCGCGCTGTGAACTAAATCCTTTTGAAATAGTTCTTCGCAGTTCTTCATCTTTCGGGTGAAGAAAAACAAATAAAGGCTTAAACCAAGGTTACCTTCGATTCGAGGAGCTCGGTGGCGCAGCGGTTAACGCGCTCGGTCTGCGATTGTTGAAGTAAAGCAACTTTCGCAGAGGCCGGTCATAGGATGGGTGACCACAAAAAAAAAGATTTCATCTCAAGCTCCTCCGTGCTTCGGAAGGCACGTTAAGCCGTTGGTCCCGGCTGCATTAGCAGTCGTTAATAACTATCAATCCGCACTGGGCCCGCGTGATGGTTTAAGGCCCGATCTCCGTATCCATCCATAGGGAAGGCCCGTGCGCCAGCAGTGGGGACGTTAATGGGCTGATGTTGATGATGATGATGACCTTCGATTCGAACAAAAACGAGACACATTATCGGTTTTTATCTAGCTGATACAATAGGAAGATTTTCTGGCGTTTAATCTTGGAAAAACCGTTGCGGAGGTAATAAACACCAATTTTTAGGGTTCCGAACCTCAAAAGGAAATACGGATCAAATTCAATTTAATTCAAATTCTAAAATATATCTATTCAGTAGGTAACATAGTTACATTTTGAATAGTATTTTTTTACATTAACGAACGTCTCATCCGCTTAAAACTACTTACTGATCCCTTACAGGATCACTTTGTTGTCCGTCTGTCTGTCAAGACGTTTTTGCATGAGCAATATAATGACTTTACACTGACACTTTAGGACTTTTTTTTTTGACGTGACTTATTGTAGATTTGCCGCAGATGGCATTAACTACTTGGCCGGGCAACTTTAGGACTCTGTCGCACTAAGATATTTAGCATTTAGTGAGACTTACAGTTCAATTTGTCAATAAAGTTAATGTGACATGGTACCAAAGTGTATATTAATGCTCGTGACCATACACGTCGAGGGATCAAGTTGAAATTAACATCAAATAGGTTCTTACGTCTGGCAGGCCCTTGAAGCAGTAAAAAGTAAAGCTTCTAAATCAACGCAATCCATAAAATGTAGATATTTTTAGCCTTATTTTCTAACATTTCATAGGCGAATCTAGGGGAAGTAGGGGTATTTATGCGATTACAAACTAATTTGCAGTTGGTAAACTAACCACGGGTTTTTTCAGTGTATGTAGACAATAGTTTTCAACGGCAAAGGCAATGCTTCAGAACCCTCAGCGCAAGTCGGACTAGCATTTGACCAGCTTGTTAAGTAAAGTAAAAATAATTACCAAAGTTTAACAATATCATGGGCGATTTTATAGCGTTTTAAAATATTTACGGCATTTGTCGCGCCCGAGTGCATTGACATTGTATCTAACGGGTGTGATATTTACAAACGGATGTACTTTACATATAAACGTTAATCATAAAGAGAAAAAGTCTCACTCGCTCGGACTTGAACCCGTAGCTCTTGTGCAACCGGGACGAGTGTATTAACCATTAAACCTTTATTAAAAAAAATCGATCTGATATCGTCATTATGCTGCCGAGTTTCCCTAAGCACCAGTAAGTGCTATAAAAACAAAAATATACTGTAATCAGGTCGTCAGTGTTCGGCTCTGGGTGTGTGTGGACTGTATGTGTAGTAGATGGTGAGAGGTCGAGGGTTCTAATTCCAACTGCAGCAAAATACCAGATTGTTTCTTATCACTATTTAATTAAATTGTTATTAAAATAAAATACACTTATTAATATACACTTTCGCGGGAGGCGTCGGCCATTCGATTCGTACAACATTGCCATGCCAAAAAATATGAATATTTTATACTTGTGTTGCTAGCAACAGTCAGGTGGCTACGGATCACCAGCAGCAGTCTAAGATGCATTTACGCACTTACTTGTTATATTTACGATTTTGGTTACCTAGTGAGAATAGACGGAATGACCGTGTACCAAAATGTTATTTGCGACAACCAACAATAACTGCAACTTTATTACATTACTGGCATTCCGCCCGCGACACCGTCCACGTGGATTTCGGCTAACGCACGCGGCATGTTTATTCCATACATTCCAAATTATTATAAAAACTATCCTCTATGTTATTTGTCAAGGTCTAATATTATTATTCTTTTATTATTATTTGGTCCAGTTATGTGTACTTACCAATATTTTAATATTATAATTAGTAAGTACGTGTAAATCTACATAGTACAATAGGGTAATGATCAAATGAATCGAGTAAAGAATTAGGTAAGTAGATTAATTCTGAGACTTCACATCATCGATATCACCTATAGTGAAACCAAGTAAACGTCTTTTTGAAAAGTCACTTTGGGATGTGATTTTTTAACAAAACTTCGCATTAGAAAGGGTATTCAATCCAGGTAAAAAATTGTGGTTTAATGATTTTTCTCTGGATTGAAATCAATTGAAAGAAATCGGGGGTTTTGTTGAATAAAATTACATCAAAATAAGTGGGTTTCACTATAAGGCGACTGTTGGATAACTGAGATTAGTGATATTTTTGAATCTGAAAAGTAGACTTGCCCATACAAAACACCGACCAAAGGAAAGGTACTTACAGGATTGTTGAATTTGGTTTCTTCTGACCCCGGGGTGCTCTGGAGACTGCTAGTGCACTTTCAGATTAAGTTTAAACAGCACAACTTGAATTAATACACTTTTATGTTATTTTAGAAATTTCTTGTATAGAAACGCGCGACGGCGGTAGTCGAGTCCACTTTATTTTTCTTTTTTCCTGGCTTGGGGTGGCGGGAGTTTTTGGCGCGAACCAAAGGAGTTTTTGGAAGGGATTCATGGTCGGTGTCCTAACATTTACCCCCCACCGAAATCAACAGTGATTTCAAAATAGGTAATAACATCACAAGAGTAGAATTATTAAATATACTACTTATAATGTACTTTATTGTTGACAAAGAAAACTAAGTTATATATTTTTATAATAAGATAAGCTAATGGACTGTATAATAAATAATTAAGTGTATGAATGATATTATTATGATAGAAATAAATAACAAAGTTATTGGTCCTGCTCTTTTGGGAGAGGACTCAATTTGGAAACAGGCCGTTGTAACCGTGAATTTTGTGTACGTAATGTAACAACGCGAACTCTACCATCACGTCCAGGGTGAATCTGTTCTACACGACCCAAACTCCATTGTTGACACGGTACGTTATCGTTATGAATTAAGACCAAATCGTTTACGTTTAAGTTAGGTGTATCAACAAACCACTTCTGCCTTTGTTGCAATGTGTGCAAGTATTCCGACTTCCACCGGCGCCAGAAGTGCAGAGCGGCCTGCGTAATGCACTGCCATCGTGTTAAACGATTCAACGGTATATCTGAAAGATCGTAATTGGGAGCCGATACCAATTGACGACCGACTAAAAAGTGTCCTGGCGTAAGGACGTCGAATTCACTCGGGTCATTAGACAAACTACACAAAGGGCGCGAATTTAAAATCGCTTCTATGTTAGCAAAAAGAGTACCCAACTCTTCGAAAGATAAAGCACGAGTACCTACTACGCGCTTCAAGTGGTACTTTGCCGATTTTATTCCGGCTTCAAAAATGCCCCCAAAATGACTACCTGTCGGGGGGTTATATTTCCATGTCACTTTTCTGACTGTAAAACCGTCAATAAGCTGCCGTTGACTTGCATTATAAAATTGAACGACTTCGTTTAAGTGTTTACCGGCCGCGACAAAGTTTTTACCGTTATCCGAATACATGGTATGTGGAAGACCACGCCTAGCCGTAAACCGATCGAATGAAGCTAGGAAGCATTCAGTAGTCAACGCCGAAAGGACCTCAAGGTGAACCGCACGAGTCGAATAACAAACAAATAGACATAAGTAAGACTTTGAGATTCTAGCATTGCGTCTATTTGTTTCTTTTGTATAAAATGGACCTCCAATATCGACACCGACCGTGTGAAACGGGTAAACGTCCTGTAAGCGGCACTTAGGCAAAGAGCCCATTTTAGGTTGATTTACAGTGGGCCTATTTCTGAAACATGTAACGCATTTGGAAAGGCGAGACCGTATAACACAGCGAGCGGCTATAATCCAATATTTTTGAACTAATATGTTTTGTAAAGTCCTAGGTCCGACATGTAAATAAACTTTATGATAATAATCAATTAAAATGTTCGTAAAATGACATTTTTTCGGTAAAATTAAAGGGTGACGTTGAGTAAATGGTAAGTTTGCGTGTGAAAGCCTACCCCCCACCATGAGAAGACCACGGCTATCAATGAACGGGTCGAGTTTACGTAGGCTTTGAGAGCATCGATTACCTCGTTTTAATGACTCAATGTCATCACCAAAATGTTCGGATTGAACTATTTGAATAAGTTTATCGTGAGCTTTATTTAACTCTGCGGTGAGCAATGCGCCCCTGATTCTATCAGGCCGAGAAACCCTGGAATTGTGTAAGAATCTGAAACACCAGGCGACTATGCGATGCAGTTTGTTAAAATTCGAATATTTATTTATTATATTATCAAAGTTATTTTTTAGAGAGACACCTTCAGTGAGTAATGACGTACTTTCCTTTACAGGTTTTAGTTCCAGGGGTTCTCCTTTGAACTCAGTTAGAGACCTCACTGGCCACATATGTTGTGGATCGTACAACCACTGTGGGCCGCGGAACCACTGATCAGCGATGTGCAGCAACTGGGCCGGCGTGGCGCCGCGCGAACATACATCGGCAGGATTGTCAGTGCCGTTGACGTGATACCATTGAACACCGGCTGAACATTCAGTAATCTTAGCCACACGATTCGCAACAAAAGTTTTTAATTTGAATGCAGGTGTATTGATCCACGTCAACGCCACTGAGCTGTCGGTGAAAGCCAGTACTTCGCTGATCAGTACTTCCTTGGCTAATATCGATACGACATATTGTAGGGTTTTCGATAACAAATGAGCGGCCATTAATTCAAGACGCGGAATCGATACTGTTTTTAAGGGCGCAACCTTAGATTTTGATAACAGTAGGCTAACCTTGACATTGCCATGCCCGTCCTGACTGCGAATATACACGACGGCAGCGAAACCATTCGTCGACGCGTCACAAAAACCCACAATTTGAGCTGTAATGTGATTTTTCACAAAAACATGTCGGTCATGTTTTAGTTTCGATAATAAAGGTATTTGAAATGAAAACAAACGCCATTCATTGAGAAGCGCATTAGGCAGCGCGTCATCCCAACCTAAATTGGCGCACCATAACTTTTGCATAAAAGTTTTAGCGAGAAAAGTACAAGGCGCAACGAACCCCAAAGGGTCAAATAACTTAGCTATTTCCGACAACACGGAGCGCTTCGTCACGTTACTTTCCATCTGTGTGGTACGGAAGGAGAAAGCGTCTTCTTCAGGTAGCCAGTGCAGGCCGAGAATCTTGATAGCCATAGTTTTGCCGTCATCGAACTGAACAGGTGGTTCGAGTTGATCACTAGGCAATTTATTTAAAACTTGAGCACTATTACTCGACCACTTGCGCAATTCGAAACCGCCAAGCTTTAGCAATTCTACCAACTGATGTTGAAGTGTCAGCGCGTCGTCTACACTATCCACTGACCAAAGCAAGTCATCAACGTAAAAACCTTCACGCAGAGCACGGGCGGCATCAGGGAAACGATCGCCTTCATCCGCGGCTAACTGCTGTAACGTGCGAATGGCTAAAAACGGGCTGCTGACTACCCCGTAAGTGACTGTGCACAACTCGTACATCTTTATAGGCTCGTTGGGCGAATCTCGCCACAATATGTGTTGAAATTGACGTTGTGATTTGTCAATTAATATATTACGATACATTTTTGATATGTCACCGCATAAACAAACGTTACGTAAACGGAAACGTATTAATAATTCCACAAGATCAGCTTGCAGTTTGGGCCCCGTATATAAAACGGAATTTAAAGATTGATTATTTGTAGTTTGACACGAAGCATCGAAAACTACGCGAAGTTTTGTCGTACTACTATCAGGCTTATGAACGCAGTGGTGGGGAATGACGTACGCCGATTCCACTTCCGATACGTCACCGACACAGATCATATGACCGAGCGACGCGTAGTCGTCCATGAACGTTTTATATTCGCCCCTTAGATCGGGTAAACGAGATAATTTGCGTTCCAAATTTTGATATCGTTTTAATGCAATTTGTTTAGAATCGCCCAGTTTCGCGTCAGGTTTGAATGGGTAGCTCACAATGTATCGACCGGTATTATCACGCTTATGGTCACTGACAAACATCTGTTCAGCGATGACGTCATCTGGATTTTTAGGTACGTCACAGGATAAACTTTCGGTTTCCCAGAAAGATTTAATTAAATCGTCCACCTTAACTGTGCTACTAGTGAACATACAAGTCGACACACCGCCAGCACCGGTATTCACTGACAGCTGGCCTGTAATGACATACCCGAAAATGCTACTTAACGCGAGCGGTATCCCTTGACGTGACGGATGATACTTGCCACCATCATAAATGAATGGAAACACGTCACTGGCAAGCAACATGTCAATGCGACTCGAGCGATAGAAAGTAGGGTCAGCCAACACCAAATGTTTATATTCGTTGACTAAATCCTGTGACAAAGTGACAGATGGCATATCGCCAGATATTTTCGGAATGATCACAGCTTTTATATTAAAAACAGGGTCATTAGACATGGTCGGCTTTAAAGTGCAGGACACCATACCGTGATCGCGAACTACTGTTCCGCCTAGGCCCGACAATTGAGTGTTACACTTCTGACGTGGAAGCCCTAATCGCTGTGCACAATCATTTGTGATAAAACTGGTTTGAGAACCACTGTCGATCACTACGCGCACGGGTTGATATTTGCCTGAAACATCCGTAACGTGTACAACCGCAGTACCCAGCATAACTGTCGACCCAGACGAGCATGACGATGCCAAGGAGACCCGATTCTGTTGATCGTTATTAAAGTCGTTATCACAACTGTCATCAGAGCCCGTGCTTATCAAAGTTACATTGGAATCTAAATGCAACGTGTGATGATGTTTGTTTTTGCACACCGTACATGTTATCTTCGATGGGCACTCATTAGATGTGTGACCTTGACGCAAACAATTTTCGCATAAACGCAAATCTTTTATTTTTTCAATTCGCTGCTTAGGAGACAGCGCAATGTATTCGTAACATTTATAAATCGAATGAAATGGCTTATTGCAATACAAACATGCCTTCTTAGAATTATCAGGGCCCGCATTGCTCGCCAAACAGGTTTTTGAATTGACATTTTTTGTAATAGGTTTACTATTATTATTAGTTTTGTTTTGAACCGCATTTAGAATGGGTTTATTTGAAACGGGCTTTGAAACAGGAGGATTAGACATTTCCAACATACGCGCCTGATTCGATACAAATTCGCTTAATGTTTTAAAAATAGGTATTTCCTTTATACCGATTTTTTGTTCAAATTCTCGTCTAGAAACCGGGTCCAGGTTACGTAAACCGATATAACAAAGAATAAATCCCGCTAAATCATCGATTTTTAATAATTCTAACGCTTGAACGCATTCTTGAAATGTCTCTAAAAAGGAATTCAATCCGCTAACAGATTCGTTCGGCAAAGGTTTGAACGCGAACAATTTATCCAAATAGCGGGTAGCTATAGCACGCTTATTTTCATACCTGTCCGACAGAGATGACCAGACAATATTATAATTGTCACTCGATACAGGCAAACTTTTCACTATTTGAAGTGCTGGCCCGGTTACTACGGAAAGTAAATAATGGAACTTCTCGACATTACCTATCGAATTATTTGTATGAATCAAACTCATAAATGTATCGCGAAATGTAATCCAATTCTCTAACCTTCCGTCAAAATGAACAAGTTCAATTTTAGGTAAGCGAGGCTGAGAGCCGCCGCTTCGCTCATATTTGAATTCACCGCCACTTTTTGACGTATTCGAAACAGTTTCGTATTGATGAAAAATACGTTTAACTTCGTAATACAAGTCATCGAAAGCCTTTATTTCCTGGTCGTTAATTATATACGCCGGGTTACGCTTTAGTTCCAGCGCAGAAATATCATCAACAATTCGTTCGAATGATTCGCGAGAAGATTCGAGTTCACTGACCCGCACCAACAATTTGTTAACTAACGTGGAATCACTTTCGACAATTTTAGATAAATCGTACATCTGTTGAACACGCCTAAAATAACGTTCTTTTCTATTTATTAACGTATTTATTTTGATATCAAGATCGGTCAAAAATGGAGTTGTAGGTGTTTCTTTCGCCATTTTGAACTGAAGAAAAATGTACTAGAAACTTCGAGAACAACGCGTCCCTACAACTGCCTGTTTATGTAAAACCGAACAAAAAGTAATTTACACTGTAGAAATAGATTCTAAGTATTTGACTACGTATAAAAAATATATTAAATATGATATTACACTGTGACAAATAGAACTATTGAACAAATACTTGCACAATGAAATGTGATGTTGTAAATTTAATATTTTGAATAAAATAACATAAATTATATATGAAATAGTCTGTTAATACCTATTTTGATATACTGAATCCGTATCGAAGGACCATAACTGTTGGATAACTGAGATTAGTGATATTTTTGAATCTGAAAAGTAGACTTGCCCATACAAAACACCGACCAAAGGAAAGGTACTTACAGGATTGTTGAATTTGGTTTCTTCTGACCCCGGGGTGCTCTGGAGACTGCTAGTGCACTTTCAGATTAAGTTTAAACAGCACAACTTGAATTAATACACTTTTATGTTATTTTAGAAATTTCTTGTATAGAAACGCGCGACGGCGGTAGTCGAGTCCACTTTATTTTTCTTTTTTCCTGGCTTGGGGTGGCGGGAGTTTTTGGCGCGAACCAAAGGAGTTTTTGGAAGGGATTCATGGTCGGTGTCCTAACAGCGACGATCAGCACTAATCTTGTCGGTGTAGCATTCTCTGTGCTACTTTTTAGGGAAAAATAGGGAGGTGGTTTCCCTCTTGCCTTCCGCCCCGCAGCACTCTGTCTGACGCGAGTGGGATAGCACCCAGAGTAGTCTATTTCAAAGCCGTACTAGGACTCCTGTCCTGCGCCTCGTAAGGCGACGATATGTAGCGAAAATGTCACTGATATTCTTTTCCACTCTAATCTTTATGACATGTTCTAACATCCATCATCATCTTCCTAGCATTATCCCGTTTTTCACAGGGTCCGCTTACCTTAAAATTTGACAGGTCCGGTTTTTTGTCAGAAGCGACTACCTGTCTGACCTTCCGCGAAGGGAAAACCAGGCCAACACAGGTTAGGTCACATACCTTCGAAAATGCATTTCTCGGGAATGTGGGTTTCCTCACGATGTTTTCCTTCACCGTCGAGCACGTGATAATCATACATCCGTTGTTCATGAATACAACCTAGTACCTACCAATGCAGTGGAAATTCCAAGTTTTCTCAATATTCTACGAAACTACCTATATCTTTATCATACTTTAACTTTGTTATCTGATTTCGGAAACCACCTCGTCGTCGGCATGTCTCACGACGAGCACACGTCACCATGATGTAGTGACTCAACGTATTGTTTATAAAGTGCGATTTACAAGTTCGTAAAATCTTTACTACTACGTAGGCCCACATTCCCGAAGCGTTACTGTACCATCCGCGTCGTTATCTTTGGATTTGGGAGGAGCTGTGACGCGAGTGACGTGTGACCAGTGAGGTGCCGTTCCCGGGAATGTTCCCAGAGTGAGAATGTTCCCGTTGTAAAAACTCTGTACAAAAAAAAAAGCAAGGGCACTGGCAGCTTGTCTTTTTCAAATTGTTTCTTTGTTGTATTTTTACAGCCTTAAAGTTAGGTAATAAAGTTCTTTTTATATAAGTTTTGCGACTTTTTACTGCTGGGACCATTCCCGGGAACGGCAAATATACTGCGTGTGACCAAACTAATTAATGTTTTGTTTATAATTAACCTAATATGGTTATCGGTAGATTCCATTCGCTTTTTGTCTTCCTTCTAAGATCCCAGATGGTAAACTTCCGGGATCCTACCCGGGAACTTGCGGATTCAGATAATTTTCTGAATAATAAGAATACTGTACCTACTGGGATAATTCAAGGAATAGTAAGAAATTTATACTAGGTGAAATTTTTGTTAGTTTCCTTTGTTGTAACTTGTACTTAAATTAAGTGATAGGTACTCGTTTCATTTAGCTTTTGATTTGTTGATTATCAGAAGAATAAATAAATAAAAATAAATATGATGACTCCTGATTCTTACTGGCCCTCTGTGCCTTGTTAAGCTAAGAAAAAGCAAGCTGCCTGACTGCTGGCCGGTGGAAAATTACCTTAGACCAACCAAGCGTGGGTAAGCGCATAAATTACTCATTTGATTCTGAATACACAAACAGTAACAGAATGTCCAATATAAACAACGGCACTAAAATCGTCTAGAAACTACGGAACTATCTGGACTGAACAATCTAGACAATTCAGATGGGCGGAGCGGCACGCCCCAAGTGTAACCCGTATTTGCCCAACCCCGTCCAATGAAGTATAAGACACACATGCTACATTTCTCCTTGAAGAAGGATACTATTTTTTTAATGAATCAGAATCAGAATCATTTATTCAACGTAATTATCATGGATAAACTTGTTGAAGGTCAATGTAACATTTTTGAATTTACGTCATTTAGCAAGGTGTTATGGCTGAGGAGAAGAAATGACAAGAAACTGCAACAGCAACATATCTTTTAAATCAATGAGGGTACATTACAAGTTATTTAATAACTAGAGGAACACATTCAATACCAGACATTTTTATCATTTAGGTAATCATTAATCTTATAATAGGCTTTTTTACATAAAGTAAGCTTCACGTGAGCTTTAAATTTGTTCTCTGACAAATTTAAAATATGTATTATCTGGTATTTTATTGTAAAAACGTATACATAACCCCAAAAAAGATGAATTTAATTTACTTAATCTAGAATTTTGAACAACAATTTTATTTTTATTCCTTGTATTGTAAGTATGCCTTTCACAGTTTCTCGGAAGGAGAGATACATTTTTACGCACATACATAATGTTTTCATAAATATATTGACTTGTGACCGTCAGTATATTTATTTCTTTAAACAGCTCCCTTAAAGAGTCCCGACAACGCAGATTATAAATAGCGCGAACTGCCCTTTTTTGAATAATGAAAATAGTTTCTACATCAGCGGCTCGACCCCACAATAAAATACCGTAAGACATTATGCTGTGGAAGTAGCTGAAGTAGACAAGTCTAGCAGTGGGTACATCTGTGAGTTGTCGGATTCTTCTGACGGCATATGCTGCTGAATATGTGCATTCATAGACTGATGTTCTAGCATCAAAACAGCGCATTACAGGTACACATGATTTATGTCAAGGACAAGAAAACCTTTGCTTATAATAAGTGCAATTTTCCCAGGACTTCCATAAAAGGCAATGATGGTCACGCGCACCATTGCGCGAACCGCGAACACGCGGCGTACGTGAGAGTATTTTGGGCTTGCACCACCGTTATATCTGGCCTAGAGTAAACACAGACTTTAATTAGGTTCGGTTCAACGGTTACGCACGCGCGTGGGCAAGATTGATGCGCGCCATGTTTGTTTTCATTTTTGTGGGAATTCGGACATGTTTGTTTTCTAACGTTCGATTTACTGAAAATTCACTACACACGCTGACAGACTTGTTGATTTCGAGATGTTAAGTGCGCATTTGAGTTCATTATGAGCTTTTTATTTGAAATCGGGCGGTGATTGCACTGGTTTTAATTCCTGTGTGAATCAACATCACAATCGGCACTAAACGAGAGAAGCGCATGCAAATTCCTTGCATTTCGTAGAAATACCTAATACTCATATCTAAAACGGCGAATAAATATACAACCAAGCCGGATTGCAAGTCTTACAAATGAATCAAATGCGTACATGCAATACGACCGGAAACTTAAATTCAGTTGCAATGAATTTATGAGATCAACTGCTTCTTGACTAGCAAGTTTATAGGGAGTGCTGGGAATTTTAGCAACATTATGTGATTACGTACGTAGTATTCTAAATTCAGAACAGAATCGAAGCAGATGAATAAAGGGATTCAGAACTAATATGGATATCGTGGCCATATCATAGAATTGATCATTTCATGAAATGATCGACCATTTCATGAAATGGTCGTATTTCATGAAATAGAACAACATTCGTTGGCCACATCATGATGTGGTTTGGCCAGATCAATGAACACAAAACGTTTAACGATATGACCAACTAAATGCATGATTACTTCATGATATGGCCAAACGTTAGCGATAGGGTTGCAACGATATATCGGAAAACCGATAAATATCGATATATCGACGCCTAAAAATATCGATATTTATCGATATCGACGAACGCCGATATCGATATATATCAATATCGAAAAAATCAATATATCGAAAAAAAATATCGAAAACCCCACCCAATTTAAAAGACACAACACTGACTATCTAAAACCGATTTTGTTGTGTTGTAGTCTGTCTTAGGCTGTATGGGTTATGTGCCTTTGCCTCTTCTTCAGAGTGGACGAAAATAACAAAAAAAAGTTGTCTCTGGTCGTAACGGCGGTTGGTTGTTGTACTTGTTTGTTGACTTTGTTGATTTACCGTTAATATGAAGAGAAGTAAACTGTGGTCGTATTTCAAAAAAGAAGACAGTGATGCCGTTTGCACACTTTGTAATAAACGAATTAAAACATCTGGAAATACAAGCAATCTAGCATCACATATGAAACACAAACATCCAGAAAAAGACGTATTTCGCCTCATCTGGTCGCACTCACCGTCCCCTTTACAACTTGCACCTGAAAACTCCCCCCTATTCTACGCAAATGTACGGTGACTTTTTTACCGTGCAGGCCGTCAAACTGTGGAACGCGCTACCCAGGGTCACTCGGGAATGTGACACGGTGGGTAGTTTTAAAAGGAACTTGAAGGATTATTATTTGAGTCTTGCTTGAGTTGCATTAGTCGTATTTGTATGCATTTTATTTACTTATTTATTTAGGTATATATATTGTATATAGTGTGTATTTTTATAAACCAATATAGAAAGTATATAATATGTTTCTATATCTATGAAATATATATTATATTATAATTTATTTAAATGTGGTTTGTAGGTTTAGGTTAATATTGTGTCTTATATTAGTATAGGTAATTGAGTAATTTCTAAATCATTTGTACGCGTATGTATGTCTATCTATATAATATTATACGTTGAAAGTCTCTCTTGTCACTTAGGTCAGCTGGAAGAAATCTCTTTGTTTAGAGATAAGCTTGCCTGTACTATCTGTTTTATTTGTATGTTTCTTGTGTCTGTGTCATTGTGTACAAATAAATAAATAAATAAAATAAATAAATAAAGAAATATCGATATATCGTCCCACCAGTCCGATATATCGATATATCAATATCGACTTAATTCGATAAATATCGATATCGATATATCGATATTTTTAAAAGTTTTGCATCCCTAGTTAGCGATCATATCGTAAAATAGTAACATTATCCACCGGTAGTGGCGCTGGTGTCGCTTTGTTTTTGTTTTGCATAATGGCGGCGGACAATAATTATTCTTGTGTGAACGCGAATAATATGAATAATAATGAGCAAATACAAGATAAAAGTGCAGTGAAGCAATGTTTTGACATTAAGGTGAAAAGAAAAACTCGAATTAACAGTAGACAGCAACTTTATTTTTATTTTTAGGTTATATGGCAAATAATGAAGGTCGAGTGACCACGCTACGTAAATCAATGGTCTATTATTGGATTTCAAAATATGATATAATTAAAACTGCGAATGAAGAGATATTAATTTTAAAAAAGAAAAATTTAGACGATCCTACTGTCCGTAAAGTTTCTTTTTTTGACGTGACTTATTGTAGATTTGCCGCAGATGGCATTAACTACTTGAAACGGGATTCTATTAAAACGCATAAATGTTTTTGTCATAATTTAAATTATCATAATCCTTTTTTTTATAATTTTTACAAGGCATAACAGTAGGTTAGGGTGCGGCGGGGGTGGCCCTTGGGCCACCCCTATGCCGCCAGTATGTTTATCTTACACACAAAAAGTATACTGAATGATGACCAATGGCATGAAATAGTGTCAAAAAATATGACGACGACTTCAAAGCGAGATGCAGTTACGGCGTATACGTATGTCAACTACATCAACACTCCGTTAATCGAAAATGACTTTTTAATTTTTATTTGACTGTTAAACATTTTTGTACTTTGTACTAGAGTAATACATTATTTCCTACCTTATTTCGCGTTTTTATTACACCACTTATCATGGACACCCTACATTAATGATATGGCCAAACGTGGATGGAAATATCATTAAACGCTGACGTTTAAACGATATGGTCAGTTGAAGTTGGCCATTTCATGAAATACGACCATTTCATGAAATGGTCGATCATTTCATGAAATGGTCAATTCTATGATCTGGCCACGACATGGACAAGAAATACCCGTATACAATCTAAATAACTGATATATTTAAATAATTGTTTAGTGCTACTGTATTGTTTTCGCCTACAGAACGTAACAGTTAGGTAATATGCTAGATCTACAGGGCTAACATGCGCAGCGTGATAAAATTATCGATCGATTAAAGTAAATTTTGCCGAAATCGATGTTTGTTTTTGCCCTAACACATGCGTGACACGTGATTTTGTTTGTATTTTGACAGAACGACATGACGTATTTGGGTTCACATATTAGCACCAATCGACAAAACGACAATATTATATCGTCAGAATCGATAAAATGACCGTGACAAAATTTTATCACGTTGTGCATGTTAGCCCTACTGATCAATACGGTCTCACACGTCTTCTAAAACGATTCAAGTGATATCCGCGAAGCACTTCAAATAAATAATAATAAATGCTATATTTAAGTAATGTCTTCACGTCTAGATTTTATTATTTTATTGACAAGTGGATCTTGTGCTACGACGCATATCGCTTCGCACGCATTCTCTTCAATGGAAAAATACCTTTGGAAAATATATTTTTTGCACACTGGCATACCTCTGTACTTACTCAGTACACCAGAGCCAAATTCCAGGTAAACACATAGGTACACGTGAACTGGAATTAATTTTATACGACGCCCACGTACCTTCAGGGTACGGTCAAAACAACACGGTATTATGAGAACCGTGAATAACACAAATAGCTCTAGAAAAGTGTTAAAATGGGGTAAAGAAACGGCTGGTTCTGTTTGACCTACTGATACACGCGTCGAGTCGAATCTAACGCGAAAAGTAGGAACTCAGTTACGTAGTAACCAAGACGATGACTAGTCTAAGTGGCCTAGTGAACTCTGGTGGTCAAAAACGAATTAGTTTATTTACCATATCTTCGCCTGTGGTTGTCTAGTAGTAAGTATTTGAGTTCTCTATAAAGAACGGACTTAGTATGCTCTAACCACCATGCTTTTTTCACTTTTTTATTCCAATAAAAAAAATCTACCGACAGAGTACATCTTGATAACACCTTGAATTAGATCATAGCTACCCTGCTCAGCACAGAGCTATGTATATTTCAGACAATACCGCAGTCAAAGACGTAGTTAACGACCCCTAAAGTTTGAACTTATAAAACAGATAAGGTCATTAATTTATGGATGTGATTATCCCAAACAATAAAACGAAGCCCAAACAATTAAATTCATACAAATAAAACTTAAGTATACAGTAAAAAATGTGAGCTTTCTTACATTTTTCGCAGAAAATAAGTCGTTAAACTTTGAACTGATTGTTTAACAGAAACAAAATGAATGGCGGAAGAACTTCACAACAGATAAATATACTGTAGCATGAATAACATACGTTAAAATGTGTGATACTGAACAAGGGAAATATGAAATTCTTGGCGGGAAATCAAACGGAAGCACAGGAATCATCCGGCGTCCAGCCCATTCGTTTGTTAGTAAACGTTTCAAATTTCGAGATATTATTTATGCCAAAATATCTGCACTGAATAGTAAAGGTTACTCGTAAAAGTGTGATTAAGCGGGAAACTCAGGCCGGAACTATTTCCCGTTTTGTTGGCGTATTCGGATATGAGCCACAGTTATTTTTTCAACGCTTTTTAACCACTTCTAAGTACTCGTTTGCCGTTAGAGTATTATCTACAGATGTAAAACAACCGATTTCAAATGTTTCAAACCAAATGTTGCCGTTTAAAAACCCCAAATAAACCGTTAATATTTTTGAAAACGACTATAAAAATAAATGTATTTACACTTCATTGTGAACGAATTTTGGTTATCTGACGTCGTACACACGCCTAATTCCCACCGGAGTAAGCAGAGACTATGGAATTTCATTTGTTTTGCTCCTGGCGCACTTCTCTAGTAAATTTTCGTAGACAAGGTAATGTAGGTAAGTACATTCCATTGAATATTCCATAATCTACCTAATTAAAACTAAATGCGACGTCAGATGACTAAAAGTGAAATGAAGTGCAAGTCACATTTCTTTTAATTATTTAATATTTGAGAACAAGATTCTGGTTTTTAATATTTTAAACGGATTCCCGCCGTACATCTATAGTATTGTCGGTATATTAAAATATACCAAACGATTGTTCCGCAGTAGAGCAGCGTGGTGGAGTATGCTCCAGACCGCCTCCGGTAAATTAAGGGGAGGCCTGTGGCCAGCAGCGGGACGTATATAGGTTATTTATATTATTAAAGAACATTGCAAGTTTCATCATCAGAACCATATATGGGTTTTCATTCATTATTAACAAACTTAATTATGTTCCACTATTAAAATAAGAGATTAGTATCAAAGAGAAACAAAATATTCACCTTATAAACAAAACTTTTATTCCTTTTCTCGACTTTTAATTTACGATAAATTAAATCATTATGTACAATAGTATATAACTTATACAGAAAATGTGCAACGTTACATATACCTACTGTAACCTTAAATAATCTAGTCTTCAAAATAATAAATTAGGTACCTAATTTGGAAGTTGCAGTCTACGAGTTACACTATAACAAGTTTATTTTTTATACGGCGTATAAGTGACATCGTAACGAATACTATGGGGAATGTTTCAACTCATGATTCTGAGTTAATTAATATCAAATGGAATTTTCCGTTGCAAAATTCATGTCTTTATTTTATTAAATTATTTTCAATTCTATACTTTTGCGATGGAAAAATACACTTGATATTAATTCAGAATAATCCCCCTCACTATTCGTTCGTTGTCACTTACACTCCGTACAAGTACGTACAGGTAGCCATACGAGTACGTATGGGTGTTAGTGGCGCCGTAACGAATACTGAGGGGGATGGTTCAGACCATGGTTTATGGTTCATGGGCAGTAACCCAGCCCATTGCGCTGCAATGAGTATAGTAGTGGAATATCAAAGACTAAGGCGAAGAGATCGATATACCTTACTCGTGACAACTCACCTTTTTAAATAACAAATATTATGAAGTACTATTGTTAATTCGCTAGAAGTTATTATCTTCTCAGTGATATCGTACGAGCTGGTCCACTGAATATACTAATTTGATTTATATTACACCATGACACCACTCAAACAGTATAAAATTCTAGCGAACTATAATAGAACTTATTTTAAACCTAGAATATTTACATTAGTGTGATTGATAATTAATAATACTTAGAGGAAATTGACGGATGGTTTTTCAAGCTCTTAATTGTTTTTTGATATCCCTGGCAGTATTTTCTAAATAGGTACGAAGATTTTATTATATTATAAATGTAAGGATAGTAACACTAGTTGTTAAGGTAAGTACCCAATTATTTTGATAATTTGTTACAGACCTGTAACCAGAGAAATCCACGAACAATTTGAACTTAAAGAATCACCCTTATAAAATATCGGTAATACCTGTACATTTCGGTAAACAACTTAGTTATCGAATTGAATGATAGGTTTATACAGATAATTTTTTTATATTTACAAATATAGAAGTATTTATTTTCGAATTCTAAGTACAAGGTACGAGTAATAATTACTTATATACAATATTTATATGTCCGTTTTATTTTATTTCTTAAGTAAATAACGATGGATTAGTTATTTACTTTAATTGGCACAATTGTTTAAAGTTTAACTTTCAGCAGTACTAATTTGTCTATTAATTACACTTGTAGACTTTAGATGCTTCGTTTAGACGGAAGAATATGGCAAGGCATCGCTCGTAAAAATCGCGCTTGACTGAGAATTAATATCGCTCACCAGTTGGCAACATATATGCTGAGATTTAACATCTCTTTAATATCTCAGTAATCAGATTACTGATGGACAGAAATTAACTTTAGTAGAGTTCTAAAATATTTCTGTCTTGAACTAACCGTAAGTGAAAAACGCTAGAATTTGTTGTGACGTCAAAATAAACAAATTTAAATTGGTCCGTCGGTATCAACTCGGAAATTATATTATTTTATTGAGTTTAGAATATTCCATCAATCTCTATTTAAGAGTGTTTGTGAATGTTTTTAATTTTTTTTAATTCGAATGTTACAGCAAGAATTTTAGAGAGCGAAGTCGATGGAACAAATGGAATTTCAAAATATAGTAGACTATATGGTATAGTTATTTGGTATGTATTGGTCAATTATTATTCAATCAACGTGTTAACTAATAGCACGTCTTAGATTTATAGATATACTCGTTCGGGTTACATAATATCTGAGATAGAATTCAGACAAAAAATGTGGTTTAAAATTACGAGCACTTAAAAAGGTGTACACAATCTATTAAAACATTTATTAGAAAATTATGCACCTGGCAAATAAAAAATCGTAGCACTCAATATTTTGAAAAATTAATTTGACTATATTTTGGTCCTCACTTGTTGGAGACGCATTCATTTTTAAATTCTATAAACAGTCTTTAAAACGCTGTATTGTCTATTGATCTAACGTCTACTACTATACGTAGCATTGTAAAACTTTTTTCATACGGCCGGTATATTGTATAATGCAGTCAAATTTTCTAAAAACCCGTTTTCTATCGCCTCCCCGTGCAACTCACCACGTTCTCGTTCTAGATTCCTTATATCACCTAGCGCCACTGAATTTGTCAAAGCTTCACTTTTTTCTACATGTGTAAACACCTGCATCTTTCCGTCAGTATTCTCAGTCCTACTATATACTGGTTTTTCGCTTTCTTCGCATATATTATTTCTGTACATTGGTCGAAGCGTCGCGAAGTCACGCACTTGCTCGGTACCCTTATAATTTATTATTTGTTCACTATACTCTTTATTTTTGTAGGAATTGTCTTTGCTGTATTCTACAATTTCAACGTTAGCATCAGAATACACTTCTTTGAACTTGCTGTAATCTTGTCGCGTGTCGTACACTTCGACGTTGTTTGCGTACTCTGTGTTCATCTTGAACTGCTCGCTGTTTCTACTCTGTGTGACGGTTACGTTAGGAGCTCCTCCCTTTTTAATCGGGGCCTTTCTTGTGGGCCTTTGTTTCTTTTCTAGAACTTTCGGTAAAGGCGGCCTAGTGGTGGACGCGACGGCAATTTTCTTTACATTAGCCGCCGCTTTTTCGGTATCATCCTCCTTTGGCTCGACTTTAGGCTCCTTAAGAGGAGAATGCTTGTCCTCTTTCAATTTGCCTGTCTTTTGTTCATCGAACCGGTTGCGTATTTTCTCGTGAGTGAGCATGTGACGACGCAAGTCGGCTCCCACGCGGAAACCTTTCTCGCATATCGTACATTTATACGGTCGGTCGCCTGGAAACATATATGGGAGTCATCAACCGAAAATAGCAAAAATATCTATATGAATGTGGGTGGGTATTGGGTACGGGACAACCCAAGAAAGTAAGGATGGATTGTGTGAAGAACGATATGTGAGTGAAAAGTGTTAGTACTGAGATGGCGACTAACAGAAATTAATGGATGGATACATCTTGTGCCAACCCTATTTTGAGTGGGATAAGGTCAGGAGGATGATGGAAATTAGTCTATAATATTATAGAGATAGGAAGTTCAATTCTGGATGCCTCTTAGTTAAACCTTACTGGCTTAAAAGAAACTTAGGTGTGCCTACTTCAGGCCAACTTTACTAGCAATCTAGCAGATAATATGGTACAAAATATGATATCTCACCTGTATGCGTGCGCATATGGCTGAGGCGGTAGGAGGAGGCACGGAAGGTCTTGTTGCAGTAATCACACTTGTAGTTCCTCTCGCCGGTGTGGATGCGGCGATGGACGCTCAGCGAATATTTCCGAGCGAATTCCTTACCGCAATACTCGCATTTGAAGTGTTTCTGTTAGAGAATACGTAAATGTAATCATGTATAACATTACATAGCCTCTCCCTGTATCCCCGAAGGGGTAGGTAAAGGTGTATAGAAAATATACCCTGTAGAGTACACCTTTTGTATACTGCCATGATTTGACTCGCCAACACACCCACTCTGTACAGGCAGACCATCCTGCATTGACTGTTGACTGTTTGTCTTGCTCTGTATTCAGATGACTTATGCGCCCGAGACAAGGATAGCAATATCAATACACTACACACCCACTCCTCGCCAGCTATATTATGTTCCAATCCTATGTAATATGGGTAGAGACTATTGCCATTAACCGGGCACAAATCTTACATCTTCGAAACCGCGTGATATCAATAATAACTTCAAACTGACAAAGTGGATTTCAATGGTTTAGGGCCCGACGCGGAATTATAACCTGTGACACATACGGTCTAAGGGTATTTTTGGGTTTGCATTCGATATATCGTACCCTGTAAATCAACTTGGACCGTCTCTGTAGTGCCCCTAAGTTTGTATACAAGTGCACTCCACGTTGTCTTTTTGAAGCCAATATCAAACTACTCACTAAAGTTCTTTACTCCCTGCGGGCCATACACACCTACCATTAGTTACATAGAAGGCATGCGTGCAGAAGGTAAACTTAGATCGTATAGGATCGGTAACACTCCGCCCCGCGCCAATTCGAAACGGGCGTCGACCTAACCCCCTCAGGGTCTCAGTTTATTCTGAAATGGGCGTAAGCTAAAGGAGTAAGGGGGAGAGCCCGCGGACTGTGTTTCGCTCGCACTTAACCGTTAGGTGGCTCGTGGTAAGAATGAGATTTTTGTATGACCTGAACAATGAACATACCTGGTTAGAATGAAGTGAAACTTTGTGATATTTGAGATCGCTCCACTGTCGGAACTCCCGGCCGCACTCCTCACATTTGTACGGCCTGTCCCCGTTGTGCACCCGCTTGTGGATCTATAAGAACCATGCGTTACCACTGAGAATAATACCTAAAAATACGCCATTGATAAGATGAATTAGTTATCTTTCGTAATGCTTCTTAGAAAATATTTGTATTTTGTTGTAAATATTTTCTTTTTGTAATGTATTTTTTATTATTATTATTTCTACTAACATAGTTTGTAAGTTTATTTTTTTGTAACTAACAACTGGGCCTACGTTACCTAATTATGGTAAATATAAATAAATAAAATAAAATAAAAAATAAATATTTAAAAACTATAAGAACTAGTCCTTATTACGCAACACTAATTTATTTGACAGCTAAAATAGGCTCAAATACTAGTTATGAAAACATATTTTTGTGGGCACTTTAAAAAGGCATTGTTTGGAAATTAAAAGAGTTTTTATTATCAAAAGATTTGAGTGCGTTTAACTACTATCCAGCCAGGTCTAAAGCAGCGATATGGCTTGAAAATGCCAAAACAAATTAAGATAATATCATCAGTTTGTTAATTAACTTTTTAGAAGTAGATACTAACCTTCAAAGCATTAGCCGTGTAGAATCCCTTGCCGCACTCTCGGCATTCGTGCTGCTTGCCTCTATGCGACAGCACATGGTACAGCAAACTGTTTCTATGATAAAACACCCGGCCACATTGCGGACATTCACATTTCTTTGACTTCTTCTTATTATCTGATGACTCGCTTGGCTTATCATCATTATTTTCATTCGGAGGTTCTGGCTCAGGAGGCACTTCACTCTCCTGTATGATGTTTTCAGAGAAGTTCTGGTCCGTGGGCACTTCCGAGTCTAGTATCCTTTGAAGGACTTCCTCTGTGAAAAATGGTGGGGTGAATTGTGGCGCCCAACACGGGACTCTTTATTGCCATACATACAAGAAGCTACATATTTCTTATCATTAGTGGATATTATATTTGGTGTTTTAAAAAGGCCACATAATTGCAGCAATTCATCCAGAAACACATTTCATAACTCATCGCAAATACGGACGGCCAAATGAAATCGTTTATCATTTTGTCGCGCGTATAAAAATGACAACTATAAATAACGGAATCAATTCGGACAACCGCCAACTTCATTTTAAATTCAAGAGGACTAAAAGTAGCTCCATCTCTTTCTTACACATATTACAAGTGAAGGACTGCACTAATTTAAGAGTTGTCAAACTAAACTAAAGTTTGTGTCCGCCACGTTAGATAGATAACATCAGGGGGGGTTAAAATGGCCACATCGAAGCAATTCATCTAAGAAAGCAATATTTGTAAAGTAAGTGCGCATTGCAAACAAATGTCAAATAGCAATATGGGTGTCTGGTATCATACCTTTGAGGTTATTATGCGGTTCAGGCGGCGGGCGCGGCGGCGCGGGGCACACGGGGCAGTAAGCGCCGTCCGCGCCGCACGCCGCGAGCCCCGCCGCTCCACTGGCTGATCCGTTTCGCATGTACCTGACGAATAATAGCTAATAAGTCTACACGTATTTATCAACAAACACACCTGACGTCATTATACACTTCTGGTGAAGGGGTAACCCTTCAGCGACGCTATATTATGTTATATGATATTGATCAAACACGCTTGGAAATTAGACAGCTTTTTATACCCTTTTTAACGTCGCATGAATGATAGCAAGAAAGAGATATTATAGTATATCGCCTAGCAAAAGAGACGACAGATATGTGTCTTTCGCACTATACAGCTTGGTAGGAGAGAGAAGAGAGATATGTCACTCTTAATCATGCTACCTTTTTCGAACAAAACGAACTTCAGTGACACGGTAACGGCCAGTAATTAAAAAAAAAACTATTCCACAAGACAGACACACGGACAGACGACATAGACCAATACCACATATGGGTATATAAAAAATATGTTGTGTAATCATTCATTCATTCGCTTCGATTGTCGTGTGTCAGGATCGAAGCAAATGGAATTGCATAGTCTCCGCTTGCCATGGTGGAAAATAGGCGTGAGTTTATGTATGTATGTAATCGTTCGCCGGTAATATCTCTTTCTATTCAAATTCAAATACATCTTTAACTAGTAGGAAACTTCTCCCCAGTGACTCACCAGTGTCGAACATGCTCCTGATGCACTTGTCCGTTCTCCACGGTGAGGTGTGGCAGGAAGGTGGACTCGTATTGCTCCGTGCCCTCCTCCACCGCCACGTGGATACCCTCCATTAAGTCCTCCGGCTCACTGAACTCACCCATGTCGTCCAACTAGAATTCATCAATATCATTTTTTATATATTATCTGATGCGAGGGTGGAAGAAGGGAAAGTGGTGTGTATAATAATAAAAAAGTTTATTTAGGTAAAACCTACGACACACATACATTTACAACATTAAAATATACACACATTAATATTTAGTTGGAAAACATAAAGGTATATGGGTGCCGCAGCTCACCAAAAAAGGCCAGGGTTCAGTGAAAATTTACCCAGAGGGCAACACTGATTTTCAACTCACGCCGTAGTAAGTGGAATTCCGTGGTGTCTGCCTACCCCAACGGGAGATAGGCGTGATCTTATGTATGTATGTATTTGGTGTACCGCCTACTCGCCTAACAATCATATATTATGAAAATTTTCATTACCCAAAATGTTATGATTGCCAAATAACGTTTCGCGTAAAAATATAACTCACCTGTAATTCCTACCATCATCAACAAACCAATAATTAGCCCTATTATAAAATTAACAAGGTGATAAATTAGCTAGTGGATACTTAGCGCGTATTATAGATTTTGTCAGATGAACTATTTGGCAAATAAAATGATGCTAATATTTGTTTGCGAAGTGAAATTTTGACGAATATTCTTCCAAGCTTTAGTACATTTATCTACATTAAATGCCACAAGTAAGCAAAAGTTAATAAATATAAACTTGGTAGCTAAGAGCATTAACATCACACACACACATACATTAGTATTACACTTAATCACATTGAAAGCAATAAAATGTTTTGAGGCAGTACCCTCAGGATTTTGGAGCGAGTTCTTTTTGTATAGTTTGAGTTTGTATAGAAAACTGAGAGTGGTGTCATACAAACTTCTGGTTACCCTTTTAGATTGCTCCCGGCTCTGAAGAGAAATCGGGGGTCCAACAAAATACCACTGAACTCACCTTAGAATTAGAATGAGCTTCCTTAATATGAGCCTCACACTGTTTCTGTTTCCTGAAGGACTTGTTGCATTTAACACAGCTGTACAGCTCGAGCTTATCTAAAGTATCGTATAGATCAGTCTTCTCGGCCTCTGACGTAGGCACCACTGGTTCTTTGTCCATACTCGCCATTGAATATTGCACCTAAAAATTAAAAACTTTGTAGCGAAGCTTAGACTATTGACATCGTTTAAGAAAGTTTTACCGGTAGCTTTTCTCGTCCAATTTTAAATGGCTTCAGAAGACGGAAACTTCAATATAAACTGGCGCCCAACAAGGGGCCAGCTCAAATTTATTTTTCGTTCTATATTACATTAATTTCAATAAAGCAACAGATTGTCAGTGAAGTTATAGAAAGCAGGAATAGTGTATTATAAATAAATCAAATAATTAGCTATGGATGCGGATTGACGGAAAATGCTACACTGAGAAGTATTATTGATTGATTGAGAAGTTTAATTCTTAGTGTATAGAAGAAGACACTATACTTTACCTTATTAGTGTATAAAGTTTTATCACTGGAAGTGTATAAGATATGTTTGTCTATGGGTTGATACGTAGTCTTTGGCACCGTGTTCTCTAAAGACAACTCCACTATTGAGTCTGGAAGCGCTGCACCGTTGTCCACTATGCACGTATTGGTCATCTGCGAAAATAACATCACATTTATCGGCTCATATCGCACTTTTGACGCGTTTTCGTATGAATTCTCGTGTCTACGCGTGTACCGTTGCACAAAAGGTACAGCCAAAAGAAAAAATAAGGGTACAAAAAATACATTTCAATTCTGTAAACTTTTACTTTTTCATTTCCAGTACTCGCGGCACAGCAACGGCGCTGCGTGCGGCGCGAATTATACCAATAGCCGTACGACATTTAATTTCATCCGCATAGATAGTTCGCTGCATTGGTTGAAGTTGCTATCGGTCGAAGTCCTCGATATAATTCGCGCGCGGCGCGGTTGCTGTGCCGTGGGAGCTAGCTATCCTGAATAGATAAAATTAGTCAGGTTAAGAAGAAAAATTACATACCTTATCTATGGTAAGGTCTGAGACAGGATTCTCAATGATGATGGTGGAATGTGGCTCGTAATGTTGCTTCAGATGTTGGTAGAACTTCAGTTGATCCTCGCCGTAGAACTCTCCGCATAGTTGACAGAGCAGGATCGGACGTACCTATGACATTTTAATCCTGTTACTACCACATATCCGTATGAATAATATTTATTATAAATGCGAAAACAACTTTTTCTATCTTTAGCCTACTTAGGCTTAAGATTTCAAGGGGGCTCACTTTCCGGGAGAGTTTCCAAAAGCGCAATGTGTAACGTGAAATACAAAGTCAGACTACTTACTGGGAAAACTTATGACATAATTAGCATCACGCCTGTATGCCCGAAGGAGTAGACAGAGGTGTATAGCCTGGGAATTGTCAGGCAATTACCATAATAAATATTACTAAAATTTCTTACTTCTTGTGTGATATGATGGGTTTCCTCCGTCAAATGTTCCTGATGCTGCACCCCCGTCACGAAGTTATCCGGCAATATTTCTTCTTGTTGCACCTCTTCATTGTAGTTTATAACAACAATGCCCTGTGAAAGACGTGGACATTTTATGTGACAACTTGGTCTAGACTCCGAGATTCCCTGTATATGCAATAAAACATGGACATTTTATGTGACATCTTAGTCTAGACTCTGAGATTCCCTATATATGCAATAAAACATGGACTTTTATGTGACAACTTGGTCTAGACTCTGAGATACCCTATATATGCAATAAGACATTGACATTTTCTGTGACAACTTGGTCTAGACTCTTGAGATACCCTACATTATATGAAATAAAAATGATTAAAAATCTTTCTTTGTTACATTTCAAACAGTCTCTAATTAAATGGTTCTACTATACTTAGACGTAAAACTAATAGAAACATGCCCGTAATCCCTAATGGGTTGAGCAGAGATACAAATACTCCGAACATATCTTGCATACATTTTTGATACGAAGTCCTAGTTGTAAAGTCAAAAGAGGAAGTCCCAGGCGAACACACCGTGCAGCCAGGTCCAGATCGCATGTATAACATTTTTACGAAAATAGAAGAAGATAAAGTAATTTGTCAGCATCGTGACATGAAGAATTCTTTGGGTTTTGTCTACAAATGGGAGAAGTGTGAGTGAAATTATAAGCTATGTTAGTGACACCGTGCCGAAAACTGCAAGATGATTCAAACCGTGATTCTGCGACAGAAAATTCCACTTTATATTAATTCAGAATCAAGAGCTTAATCATCTCCCTTAGTATTCGGTACGGTGTCAGTAACACCCTGTATATATTTACCTGTTGGGGAGTACTGCCGCCATTGTTGCGTTTCAACTTGCGCGAGATGCGCTTCTTGTGTGGCAGACTCTTCTTGTTCTGTTTGTTCTGCGCAGGAGACGCGCCCGCACTCAGCTCCATCATCGGACCGTCCGACTCTGTCAGTAGTTCGCTATCCTCCTGGGAGTGAAAACATTTATTGTTATTTTGAAGAAAATGCCAACACATACAATTCAAATTTCGAAAAGAGAAAGGTTAGGAAAGAAGTGAAGAAAAAAGAAGAGAACAGAATAAGGAAGGGTAAGGTAGGTACTCATTTGAAAACATACTACACTAATAGAACACTGGTAATTTATATGGCAGTCCGAAAGCTACCTCTGTCTCTTTCTGACACTCATCGTATTGAAAAGAACGGCACTATTTTTAGAACTGTCAATCAAACAAATTTAGCCTGTCAGAATCACCACCATTTCCTTACCTTAAGCGTATTTTTATTCTTATTATTAAACCAGTCGGTTTCCTGACATCTCTTCATCTCTTGCAGTGGCGGCAGGGGCGGTAACGAAGGCACTTGCACCACAATCGATTCTGATTGTGAATCCTGTGAACACACTTCCCTTGTATCATTTAAACCTTTCGAAAGATCGATGAAGAGGCGGGAAGCGGGTGTTTGTATGCAACCGCGTCGCGCCGCTCTGGGGAGTCACAGAGATAGAATTGTGATATTCGATTTTTGAAAGCTTACCATTGCCTGTCCATTAAACAGCCTCAATGGAGTGTCCAAGATGACTGAAGAATCTACATCCCTTACCGAAGACACCTACAAAATAATAAACAATGTTAGACAAAGTTTAAAATACTACCCTATTATTTCATACACACATATAGGAGCTTTATCCGAGTGGCCAGAGCCACAAATCATAACATAAAATAACAAATACTTTATAGCATACACAGGAAATAAAAGAAGTAAAATCAAAAAATTCAAATGTTTTAGTTATTTAAATCACCCATAAGACCCACAGTGGCTTCTAATATTTGTCCCAAGATGGATATGATGAACCATACTGTGGTTGGTTATCGGCCTATCGCCATAAATATTACAACAACATTATTTTTGTGTGTTATGTGTGAATAGTTCAATAGAAATTGCATTATATTAATAAGGTATTTGGGTACCTTATGATGTGAAGGCGGCTGATGATGCGACGCCCGCGACTGGTGCGCGAGGTGTGCCACCAGGGCAGCTAACCTCATCTCCGGGTCGAGAAGCTCCTCATTCCACGGTCCCCCCTCCACTTGCTCGCCCACTGATACTTGTCTGGTGGCAAATATAAAGTCTTTACCACAAGAAAAGTGTTTAACACACTTTTTAGAATATACTTAATTAAATATAACATGATGTGTAACTTAGTTACCTACTGTATAAACATATTTTTTGATGCAAATGACAGCTGCCACAACAAAGGGTCTAATAAGGTAATCTGGGAATCTTCAAGAGTAGAGTGAATAGGCATTTGCTAGGTAAGCATGATTCACCCTAGACCACATCATCAGCTGAGATATTGGTCAAAAACAAGCCTATATATTTAAGGCCACAATTTCACATTTGATCCCATAAAAGCAAGCATGCAATATCAACAACTGTCCAATAGCAATATTGTTTCTTTAGATAAATTGCTTCAATGTAAGCTTTATAACCTCCCAGAACATTATTCTCCTTTTTATTTTTCACACTGGGTTGTATACTATACCTGTGTCCTGCTCTGAGGTCCTGCTATTGATTCTAATCAAGCTAACATAAAATGGAGCCAACAAAGCCCAATCAAATAATTTGATGATCAAATAAAATTTGTCTGTAATTCTTAACAAGATGACAACGAAAGATATGTATTTGTAACTTTCACAATAAGTTTACTGGGTAATGTTACTTGAATGTGTTGTGTTATGTGTAAGCTGTGAAACCTTACCTGCTCATCTGTGAGGCGAATCCCTGGCCTTGCATGATGGTAACCACCCTGCCATTTTCATCTTGAACATTGAGTGACAGGGCATTGGTATCAACATGTACTGCCTGTAATAAAATAAATTAACATAGAATTAATAATAATATAGAAATAATGTACATATTTGTAATACTTTTTACCATAGAGAAACTAATTAAACTATTATGTCGATTCCTGCAGACATCTAATTTCATTTTAAGGTATACCTGTTATTTTCTTACCTGCCGAAAAGGAAAGGGATGGGTAATTGCAGGAATCAACACTCATGTAAAGCTATTACCTACCAACTTAACATGATTTGACAACAATCAAAAATACTGGCGTTTCACTGGATTTGGAGTATTAGTAGAAAGTAATTTGCTTGTGTTTTTTTTTTATTATTTCCTTACAATTACTAAATAAAAACAAGTGTAAGAAAACAAAATTGATAGTAAATCAATCAGTTACATTACCTTTTATGTTTAAGTTAGTATTAAATTTCAATATAGAAGTATTTATAATAATATCATAGCAGAGAATTATACACTTGATCCCAGTAGATATTTTTATGTTTGTACAATAAGAATGACAGGTAATTTGGCTGTTGCCCTGATTAAAGATCTTTTGTTTTGATAAGAAAATCAAACTTGCAACAGTGATAAAAACAAAGGCTCCAAAACCTAATATGATTTTATCTATTGATTTACTGAGAAAATGAAAAATAAACAAAACTACAGCGTTGTCTAATTTCTTCCTACGAGAATTCAAGATGGATTGAATAGATAGTAAGGAACTACGATAAATGGAAACAAACTCCTTACCTCGCCTGTTTGGTGGGAATTAATATAGTGTGTCACAGCCTCGTCCATCTTATCCTCCAATAGATGTGCATCCACGTTCCTCATGATGAAGATATTGAAGAATTTAGAACCGAAACTATGTTTAATTTCATCGTTGTCAAATCTTGGTTATGTTACTTGACAGCAGCTGTGCAAGTCAAGGTTAAAACTGCACTATTTTATCAAACACATTATATTATTTGGAAACCACTAAAAATATTTATTCGACGTTATCAATATAATTTTATACGTTATCAAATGTAATTAATTCTTTAATTTTACACATCGCATTTTACATATACAAATACAACAACAAGTAAATCTACCATTGCCAATGAAATGAAAAAAAAAATACCACACTGTCTTGACTTGACAGATAGAGTGTTGTCATAATCCATAATCTGAAAAACAAAATTAGGGAAGAGTTGGGGAAGAGCAAGGGAAGAGCTTTGGGGAAGAGTCTTGTCAATGTCACGTTGATATCACGCAAAGACATTGCAATAGAAATTATAGCTGAGCGTTTCCTTCGGGCTAGCTTTACACTACATTTTTTCCGCCACTTTTTGAGGGAGGTAAAATATACGTACGTACACATCTACTCATTGCCACACAATCGTAAGAAATTGATAAGAAAAAAGTATCTATTAATAAACGCATACCAAAGTTCAAAACAAAACAAATATTTGGCACGCATTGGTACTTTTTATTACTAAAAAAATTCTCCATTTTAATTACTTCACAAAACAAAAAAAAATGACATAAAGACGCATACTATGTTCAGCTCATCAGTGGGCGAAGCACGATTTTCTTACGTAATGCCATACGCCGAATGAATTCACCCCATAGATTCACCCGAAGTATAATAGTGCCATGAACCAATGAACCCTTAATTTTTGGTAGATTCTGAGAAAAAAATGTGGTAATAAATTGATGTCATTATTTGACAAATGACGACATCTGTCAAACTAAGTGAATTGTCAAAGTAAAAAAATTGCCCCGGGCTCTTATTATGCTTATTTGTGATTTTTAATTATAAATTAATAAATATTTAAGTAATTTTGTTCATGTCTTGGTTAGTTTTATAGAACTAGAATATGTTTTCAAGGCGGCGCTTTATTTGCATCAATTTATAAGCGTAATTTATTAAAAAGCTAGCGCTATTCTCGTTCTTAACTGTAACATAAGTTCCATAAAAATGTTCTTGTTGTATTCTGCTGCCGCTAAATGTATTTATAAGAAATTAAGTGGAAAGACAACCCAATTTAGGTATTTATGTTTTGAGACTCATATCAATTTGGGGAAACATGTGGGCTGTACCAATAAACAGTTACAAAGGTACTTTAATATATCAACAAGTTTACAAGAAAAAGGAAAACCTAAGAATGTAGAAAAACCGTTACCAAATAACAAACAAGATGAGCAGAACAAAATGGTATCGCAAAGTGCACTTGGTGATGTGGTGGTGAAAACTGAGACAAACGCAGACCAACTTGTAACTAAAGTTAGTATTGAAAAGGCCCCTGCCGCTGCTGCTCCTGTTGCTAAAGAAGCAGAAAAGCAACAAGGTAAGCATAATATTTGCATATTCAATATAAGACTATTATTGAGACTCAATAATAATTGATTGCAGTGGTGGACATCTAAGGTGGGGTGAGGGGTTATTCTAAGCTATCCATCACCAGAAGCATTTAGTTTCACTGCTGCTAAATTTCAAGTCAAGCTCCCCAAAACTAATCCTAGATTCACTTCTGAGATCCTTCAAAATATACCAATATTTGACACATATGAAATAAGAAACATTTGCCAAGTGTTTGTGTCTTTGATACAATGATGATCTCTCAATCATTTTGTTGAATGTCATTAAAAATAATCTCGGCCTCATGACTGTATCCCAATTGGAGTAATGAGAACTAAATAATTGCAATAAACCCGTTTTACTTATGAATTTCCTAATTTTCATTACTAATATTGTGTTACTAAACATTCTAAACATTCTAAAAATTGTAAAGATATATTTTATTAAAAATGATAAACTTTTTGTTACAGTGAAGAAAAGGCTTCTGATCGACTTTTCTGCGTCATACACTGAACGCAATTTTATCACTCCTATGCGTGCAATGACAGAGTACCTGCTAAAACAGTCTGATCTGGAGACATTACCCAAAGTGCTACGGAGATCACCTTATGAGTCAGCGCCACCAATCACTGTATTCTACCGGAAAGATGTTGATGCTAAAGCTATTGAGGTATGCACTAATTTGTAGCTTAAAGTTTTCTATGCATTACATGATTAATAAAAAAATTGGTAATTAAAACCATTATAATAAACAGTACAAAAGCTTTTCCATAAAATGGATTATATGTGACTTGATAGAAAAATGTCTTAGAAAGACATAAATAAAAGTATTTTTTACAAGGTTCACTGCCCAGCATTTGTTTTAATAGGCACTAAGGTAGTAAATGCCCTAGACCTAGTCACCACTTTTCAAATATTGTAAGTCAATGTAAAATAAAGTTAATTAAAACAGCTATATGAAAAACTTATTTGCTTTCTAATATCCAGGTATGGGGATCCAGAGAGGCACTTGACAAAGAACTATTAAGAAGAGAACTAGACAGGAGAAGATATGAACAAGGTAATATTTAACTGCTATAGTTTCATATCAATTTGTTGTGCTATAGAGGTGGCCAATCAACTCGCGACAAACACTCCAAGTTCCCGATTACGACACTATCCTAGGCGTGGTCGATGATGTTCCCCTTTCACCGCGTATCAAATAATTTGCGGGTCAGTGCTTGTGTATTCCATGACCACATTTTGTCGCGTCATACTCGGGCCTCCTGGTTTTATTTTGTCGCGCGATAACATTCATCAATTTTGCGATCATTCCTACTATATTAGTTGAAATTGTGTGGTGTCGGGGTAAGTACCTAATCATTAACTGTTTACTGAAACAATTTTACAATCTCAATCTCTCAATAAATTACCTAACAATTAGTTATTCAATTCAATTCAAAATCATTTATTTCGGACAGTACGAGGTACGAGTATACATCCATAAGTTATAATTGTATTTTACAATCATTGTTTTGGTCATATTTCAAAGAGCTATATCCCTTTTACGGTTTTTGTTTAAAGCTCCTGGTTGTTGGCTTGATATTTCCGACCACTGCAATAGTCATTCTCATATTTCAACCAATTTTCAATATACATTAATTAATTATAGACTAAAGCCTTCCTCGTGAATCACTCCATCCATTGGTAAAAAACGTATGAAATCCGTTCGGTAGCTTTTGTTTATCGCGAGCAGACAGACGCGGCCGCAGGACTTTGTTACTTTATATCTACGAGAATGTATATTTTCAGATGTATTTACGGTGAAAAGGAGATTGCGAACGTATAGGAGAGAGATGAGTTATCGGCGACCGGCAGAAGACGAAGAAATGGGCCTGAAAACCAGATCCGGCCGCGTTGTGCTTACAGCAATAGCGATGTAAGTTTCTACTATTTCCCTCCGCCCATTATAGTGTTCAATTGAAAAACTAGTATACCTTCCTCCGTTACAATTGTAAACCTTACCTTACTAGTCTATATTGTGCCACTAGATACAGGCGTTCATCTCTCCGCCCTCTTACCCTTTTCGGTTTCCTAATTTAGGTTTTCCTAGTAGGTACATGTTATTTATTCTTCTTTCAGAAATGGATGTAATTTCTTGTTTAAACTCTGCGCGTGGTTTTACACCGGTTCTCACAGTTTATTCTCCGAGTGCATCCACTCTCTCGCAGATACAGTGAACCAGTTGATTCTAGCCTATGGGATACACAAGTCTGTGCAGGTAAGTGTGTGACACTTTTTATTATACCTTTTCCCATTGCCATAAAAAGGGGGGAGTCAGAACTCCAAAAGAATTTAGTTGATAATTTCCTGCATATTTGGCAATGTCTGATTAGGGGTAATTTCATAATGAGGTACTTTCCAGGCTACGTTCTTTAGGAACAATATAGATGGCGCTGTATAGAAAGTCCCTCATTGCTTTACGGATATACCTTTTGTGGGTATTAGCGTACTATATTAGCGTAGGATAGTTCTAGGTACGAGGAACAAGTTACCTTAGTAGCTAGAACTATCCTATTTCATGTCGGAACCCAATTTCTCACGAAAAAATAATTTTAAAGTTCGCCACCAAACTTGACATTTTGATATTCACCTTTGTGGAGTTCGGTTTTGCCGCTCTCCTGTGGTCAATTACATTGTAATTATTCGGTAATAATAGGACATTTGTTTTTTTCTTATTCGTAAAATTGACAAATTATAAATATATATTGTAAGTCGGTAATTGCGGCATGGTTTCTAACTGTCGCCGAGCTGATATTCTCGCACCTTTCGCTTTCTCCTTTTTGACTTTATCTTTTCTGTTTTTCTTCTTTGTTTTGTGTTTTTTCTTCTTTCCGTCTGGACTATGATTATGTGTTTTCTGAAACGAAATGAACAAAAATTTAAAATATATTCTTTGAATAGGGTAGTTTCCAACTAGTCAAATCAGTTACTTTTACTAAACGTCAAAACGCGAAATTACTATGGAATTTGTATGAAAAAGCACCTGTACGTCATAGAAAAACGTGACAAAAATCGGCACTTATTATTCAATTTTTTCTTATTAAAATTCATAAATAAGTTAAATAGAAAAAAGAAAAGGTTTTTTGACAGTTTTAGATCTGTCTTTATTAAGTACTTAATCAGAATTTCATAATTCATCAAATTATGGCTCAAAAATAATCATATTTTACTGAAATAATATAGAAAATATTATTTTCTATTATTTATAATACTCACATTGCCTTTAGAACCCATCTCCCAGCCGTAGCATTTGTTTGCTGTCGCTACCACCAGTATACAGTTGAATCGTAATTTCTGTTAAAAAGATATGAATTTACCATATCATATATAATATAATATAATAATAATTGATTTATTTATAAAATTGATTTGTACAATTTTAGGTTTACAATTATGTACATTTATTATTTACCTCCATGCGATAAGCCCACACACTCCATACAAAAATCTTGTTCTTATCATGACTGCCACCTTACCGCGTAAGAGGGAGCGAGACAGAGTCTGCGCGTCCTTTCTTACTCTATAATGGTGTTTAGAATGAAGTGTTTTATTTTTTGGCGTGACTTATCGTAGATTTGCCGCAGATGGCATTAACTACTTGGCCGGGCAAATGGGGAGTGCTGAAGACTCTCACCCGGTATAACGATGATTCGTACGAAGGTACGAATGGATGCGAGTCGAAGAGTGACCATTTGTTTAGCAATAAGGCCGCCTATTGTGCTTATTTTATTCGTTCGTACATGTCCTATACTTGTCTTCGTGCAATAAAGAATTATTGATTGAGTGGTTCTTTATTCTTTGCCTATTTCTGAGGAGATTTCACAAAGAACAACGGTAAATCTGGGACATGGAGTTGGTAATACACTGTACCAAACAAGCTTTTAAAACTGTACCTTCGAGTCCTCATATCTTATAAACTTGTAGTAAAATAGTTATTTACCCAACCGTGGCAAAGCCAGAATGATGGTTATGAATTAATCATTATTCGGAAGAATTTCAGAGAAATATACCTATTTTCTTATTTCACATGTGATTTTTCCGTAGTCGGGTTTTAGTTTTTAAACTTATATTTTTATTTCCTTATTATTTGTTTGCTTTTTAATTACCTGTTTCTTAAGTATGTTTGTTGAATCGTCCTGTTTTTGAAACTTGATGCCCCTGTTCTGTAAATAACATAAATTTACTTATAGGTACAATGGTACATTCTTTTCTCTCGTGTGGGTTGTAAGGTGGTTGCAACCTTATCAACACTGGTGGTAGGGTTACTATAGAGGTAGGGTGGGGTAGGGGGGTACTGTAGGGAGGGTACGGGGTGGTTGGACAGGTACATTTTATAACATGATAGAAGAACAAACAACTCTCTGTTACATGGACATAATAAAATACGTGTAGGTATGTGTACTAAATCATTCTTATTTCTCTTTATGCGCTTTACGCTTTTCTAATTTCAAAAATATTAAAAAAAATAGGATTTACTTACGTATAATACAAAATTCACGTTCGTATATTTTCCCGGTGCATTTTCTTCTTTTTTATCATTATTATCTGACATCGAAATATTTGCAAATTTTCCTTTATTGTTCGGTCTTTGGGTGGGTTTTGGCTGTGGTACGTTGGCTATTAAAGGTTTTTTTGCCTGCTCCTCGATACTGTTAACAGGTCTACTAGTATCAGGTTCATCGCTATCATGGTTATTGTAGAATCCGTTTCGCAAAGCCTTCAAAATTTCTTTTCCAAGCTGTCTCCGTTCAGCCTGTTACATAAACCAAAAGAACAGTTTTTTTTTGTATGTTCTGTTTGTGTACAATAAAGTATATTTGATTTAACTAATGTTATTCGACGCAACTACGGTGAAGTTTTTAACATGGGTTTGTGTTCGACCTTTCCTTTGCGCGTTAAAGATGAACTCAAAATTAGGATATAATACAGAACACTCGCATCAAAAGTCAAAAGGAAAATATGAAATTCGTCTGCAGACGTCTGTTCTCATTTTTGTCCGTTGATAGAATGGCGAGTCGTTAGTAGAGTACCCGACATACTGGTACCTATTTATTTTTCTATTTGTTGTTGTGTGTCGTGATTTCTTTCTTTTTGTTCCTATTTCGAAGTTCTTCGAAATTATCCCTTCCAAATTCAATTTTTTGGTTGTGTTGGAATGTCTTACAAAATAAATAGATCACAAATTATTATTTACGTATCATAACTGTAGGTATACTTATAAATGTCAACTTAAAAATATCATGGTCATGCGAGATTAATACATGGAATTTAGTATAATTATTATATGTCCGGTTGATTGAGGGGAGGCCTGTAGCCCAGCAGTGGGACGTATATAGGCTGTTTATGTTGTTGTTGTATTATATGTAAGTATTTCAAGTAATACTCAACATAATTGTTGCTTTTGTCAGTTTTCTTATGTTACCTATTAAGTCTTTTACCATTTCAGTCACGCATTATACTACCTACATACCTCTGGTTTCGTGTTTTCTGGCACCGTTTTAGATATCAAAACACACCACAGAACTAACCATGTTTTCATGATGTTTTTATTTGAATTATGGAGCGGATAAATCAGTCATATTGTCAATTAGAAATTGCCATCAAAGGTTTCCAATCACTAAATTATAAACGGCCTATGGGTATTGCGACTGTGGTAAAATTTGTCTCGGCATAAGATCCCGCTAAATGATAACGCCAAATGAAAATTTGATTTAAAATTATTCGATTGCTTTGAAATTCGATAATTTTACGCTTATGATAGATAGCTTAAATTGTTTTTTTTTTTCATCTTCAGTATGATGAAGGAACTTAAAATTATGAAAATTGTCATCACTAATGTTTTAAGAGCCACGTTCTTGTCGGTGTAGCATTAAAAAAATAGGGCTGTGGTTGCCCCTCTTTCCTTCCCCCCAAAAGTGAAAATGGTACTTAAATAAATAACTACATGGTGCAAGTTTGGTAGCGGGGTTTGAACAGCAAGACGGTGGCCAAAGGACCCACGGTAACTGTGTATCTCATAAGCGCTGATAACCTGTCACATTACGACTCATAATGTCTATCTTTGTTTTATTATACCTATGGTCCACCCCCTTAGTAACACGGGCGTGAGACTGTACATTATATTTGGTACGGTGTCACTAACACCCTGTGTAATTATGTATGTTTTTTTTATAAAGTTATAGTACATAACATCTTCATAAGATCGAAGCTTATGCAATTACATAAATAAATAAATAAATAAATAAATTACATAGTCTCTGCTTACCCCGGTGGGAAATAGGTGTGAGTTTCTGTATGTATGTATGTATATTACATAACATAACGTAAATAGCCTTTATACATCCCGTTGCTGGCCACAGACCTCTACTCAATCAGCCGGAGAGGGTGTAGAGTATACTCCGCCACGCTGCTCCATTGTAGGTGCGGCTATAAAGTTTTATCATTTGTTTTATATTTTCAGATAGCTGACCCCAACCATCCGTATGGATACACAAACATGAGATATGTGTCCTCCCTTATATCTGGTGTGGGTATATTTTGTGTGGGGTCCGGCTTGTCGTTCTATCATGGTGTTACTGGAATATTGGACCCGCAACCGCTTCATGATTTCTTTTGGGTAAGTTACATGTTTTTGTCCTTTCATTTCAGGTGGTGCCCATCACTATTGGTAGGGGTTATGTGTCAGGCATGACGCAAATTAGAACTTTCCTCTCCAATTGCTAAGATACGACGATGTTATTATTTACTCATGTGTTATTTAATTAGGTATCCCCAAGTGATGAGTGTCAGTGAAGGCCGCTTACTTAACCTGAACAATTGACAGGTCCGGTTTTTTACAAAAGCGACTGCCTGTCTGACCTTCCAACCCGCGAAGGGAAAACTAGCAATACAGGTTAGGTCACATACCTCCGAAAATGCATTTCTCAGGAAAGTGGGTTTGCGATGTTTTCCTTCACCGCTGAGCACGTGATAATCATTTATGAGTGAGTGTGTCCGTGATTTTGGCGGAAAAAAACTTATTTAAAAAAAAATGAAGAATGCTACGCCGAGAAAAGCGTGGTTCTTAAATTAATGACGACTATGTAACCGAGCTTCTGAATTTTGTTTCAGGCTTATTTCGTTCTGGGCGGAGCGGTGGTATCAGAAGGGGCCACACTAATGGTAGCACTAAGTGCTATCCGCAAAGGCGCTAAAGAGGCTAACGTGCCTTTGTATGACTATGGTATATACTTTAATCAACATACATACATAAACTCACACCCGCAAATGCCTGGGGCTTGGCAGAGCCGCACGTATTCAAAAGATAACTGCTCATTCGTCGCCCTACAGTTCTACATGTTGGAGAGGATAAAATTACTCTGTCGGTTTTAACGACATGCCCGTGATGAGAGTGGAAGCGAAAGTGGTGTATCGTTATTATTATTTATTTATTATTTATATACGTAGTTCTTTTTTTCTATGACCTCGTACAGTCTCACTCACTTTAGGGCTCTGTCACACTAACATATTTGACATTTAGTGAGACTTACAGTTCAATTTGTCAAAAAAGTTAATGTGACATGGTACCATAGTGTATACATATTAATGCTCGTGACCCAATTGACCATGTTTGTTCCAGTGATCCGCAGCTCAGATCCTTCAGTGAACGTAGTACTAATGGAGGACACGGCGGCAGTGGGCGGGGTTGTCATAGCCGCTTCTTGTATGGCCATAGCCCAGTACACTGGCAACCCCATAGCAGACGCGATTGGAAGCATATTAGTGGGCACGTTGCTCGGGGGCGTAGCTTCCTTCATCATACTTAGTAATGTTGGAGCGTTGATTGGAAGGTAATCTTAATTTCATTGGTTATTAAAGTATAACCCCAAACCGCGAACCGGACTTGAGTTATTAATTTATCTTAAGCGCAGTTTTCACTACCACAGTTGGCTCGACCATTTCAGACGACAATACAGCTACCCTATCACGTTGGTAACCGGGACCAACGGCTTACCATGCCTTCCGAAACACGGATCATCTTTTGGACAATCAGGTGATCAGCCTGTAATGTCCTAACCAAACTAAAGAACACAAAGTAATAATAAATAAATACTTACTAATGTAAGTGCGTAGTCGTTACATGAGTCATGTCAGGGGCCTTTGGCGGCTCAATAGTAACCCTGACACCAGGGTTGATGAGGTTAGTAGCCCACCTCGCAACCCACACGAGAGAAGATCACGTTGCTCTAACAGGAAGACCGGTCAGGTGTGGGTACTTAGTTCATCTTGCAACGGATGTACAGTCATGAGAAATATAATGTACCCACTTTAGGACTCTGTCGCACTAACATATTTGATATTTAGTGAGACTTTCAGTTAAATCTGTCAAAAAAGTTTGTGACATGGTACCAAAGTGTATACATATTAATGCTCGTGACCGTACCTCTGACTATCCCAATTGGGATCGCGGAAAATCCGTATAAAAATCTCATTCTTATATTGTGTCGCCTTATGCGTAAGTGCGAGCGAGATAGTTTGCGCGTTCTTCTCCCTACTCCTTAGCGGCTTACGGTCATTTAAGACTAAAGTAAGACAGAGGGGGTGCGGTCGGCATCGGATCTGAATTGTTGCGGGGCGGAGAGTTATCGTTCTATATCGTATCATTCTTTATGATAACAAATAGAAATGCGCTTTCTGCGACTTCAACTAGGATAAAATACCATGAAAGCGTGCTTGAAAGATCCTCAGTCCAAACCCGTGAACATTCTAACTTTTTAAGAATCCCGTTAAAATACAGGGTGTTAGTGACATCGTAACTAAAACTTTGAGGGATGATTCAGACCATGATTCTGTGTTGATATCAAGTGGAATGTGCCGTCGCAAAAGTATGGATCGGAAAATAAATAGAAAAAATACAAAAAAAATCATGATTTTTTTTGTCTGGAAATTCCACTTGATATTAACCCAGAATCATGGTCTGAATCATCCCCCTGAGTATTCGTTACGATGTCACTAACACCCTGTATATTGTTTAAATAAAGACGCCTAAACTTTATATTACGTACCACGTTTACAGGTCGATCCCACAAGAACAATTAGACGAGATAAACGGTGTCTTAGAGAGAGACTTTATGATTCGAGCCATCCATGATGTCAAGGGTATCGACATTGGCAGCAATCTTATCAGATACAAGGTAAGGTATTGCTGTGGTTCTCTGGAATAATAAAAAAACGGAATTGACGTTAGGGTTAGAATCAACGTCTATACCTTCGGTTCTAAGTCGTTAGATAAGGCCCAGAGTCAACATTCGCTCTTATTTGGGCATCGTCGTTTTACGCTTTCGACCGATTACCCAAGTAACCAAACCTAAGACAAAGTATTACAAATCACTGCCAGTAGTTTGCCACGGCATTGCTTTCTCGAATGAAGACATATAGCGAGTGAAATAAGCGCGCCACCTGTTGGTGCTAATCGTGCGCCAAATAAGCGCACTGTCCGACCTCCTTACCGCTCGCCATAGTTTTGTTCTTTTTATCTTCAGTGTGGAAAATATAAACAACCCATTGGTGGAAAATGTTTATTCGAGGGACGGCTATAGTTTTATTTTGTCAATTTCGACTTTAGTAAAAAATATATTCTTATGTAAACATTTCTAATTTCAGGCGGAAGTAGATTTCGATGGCAGAGCGCTTACGAGATCCTATTTAGAGAAGCACGATTTAAATAGTTTATTACAGGTAAATAACCATTTTAATATGTGAATATAATACTTAGTCACTCTCGATAAAATATAATTATGGTATTAATAATGGTACATTTCCAGGACATAAAGAAAATAGATACTATTGACGATGTAGAAGCATTTTTATTGAAGCATGGTGAGAATATTGTCGACATG